>NC_038043.1:11898239-12198239 GCF_002211085.1 Panicum hallii
GGATTTGTAATTATGTTGATAGTAGTGATGGAGTTGGTAGCAATGTGTCGTGTCATGTACCCAAATCCATGGCATTTTATCTGTATCCTATGATGCTTGAGGATATTTAAGGAATTAAAAGTGTTTGGACCATTATATGGTTTATATTCCATAGCTTTTCTATTTGTGGATGATATTAATATCTGATATGCTCCTTGTGTTTGTCCCATTTCAGCTGAGGCCCAAGAAGAAGATCAAGAACTGAGGCATGTTGCATCGGTTCCAAGGGTCGTCCGGATCAACTAGAGGGTCGGAGTTTGAGTTTTTGCCGCTGCTTAATGCTGCTTCTGTTTGGAGTCAGAACTTAGTGGTCTTTCTGTTCAGGGTCTTCAGCATGTATTTGCTGGCATAAATTTGTGACAGAAATTTGGGTTTATATTATATGGTAGATTAACACTATAAATTCGTGGTCGATACTTCTGCTTTTCTCCGTGAGCTGTTTTGGATCGAAATATCAATCGTGTGTCTCGACCGTTGTCTCTCCAGTTACGGATTGGTATCTCAGCGTGACTTGGGTTCGCCTGGTTGTGGTGTGTTCCCCAATGGTGTGTCACGGTGAGGCTGCTGAGTTTCTGTTGCTCCCCGTATGTTGGGCTGTGTTTGGGCTTTGCTCGGATCCAGGCGGGCTTTGAACAAACCAGAAAGCAAGGGTTTATTAGTTGAACAGCGCGCGCTCTCCCCACCCCGCGTTGGGCATGGCTGCCCGCTGTTATTGTTACGCGTATTTTAGTCCCACATCGCCCCTGCAGGTCGGGTCGCCGTCGCATATAAGCCGCGATTCTGATGAGTACCTTACCGTGCTTACCCTTGTTGGGTAACGGTACCGGTTGCCCCACGGTGGCTAGCACATGGTAATCCTTGTTCTGACCTCGAGTCAAGGTACAGTGCTCTCTCCTATCCCTGCCACAATTACCCTTACCTGCAGACCGGGCATATAGTAAGCAGGTGCCATCATGCAACCGGTACCCGTTACCCAACAACACATATGCTGCTAACCGATGAACAGGAATTTCATTGCAGGTGGCAACCTTTTCTGGTGTGGTGCCAATCTTTATTTTTTTTTATCTCTCTATCTGTTCTCTTCTACAAAATCACTTTTAGCATTGTTTCATTGCCATCAGGTTCATCTTTATTCAGAAGAGCACGCACAACATCTCACGTCAAAACCACCCGCTTTATTCGTCGCCGGACCCGCATCACAAGACGAACGAGAACGCGGCGGCGGCGCAGACTAGCGAAGCTGCCAGCGCGCTCCCTCCGACGAGCGCGGCGGCGGCGGAGCTGGGCGAGGCCGAGGGCGAGGGCGAGGGCGAGGGCGCCGGCCCCGGTGCCTCGCGCAGGTCGTGCTTGAGCTCCTCGACGGTAGCCTCATCGGTGCGGAACGACTTCTCCAGGGCGGCGTCGTCGATGTCGGTCTCGAAGAGCGCCGTGGGCAGCGAGATGGTGCCCGGGGTGGCGCCCCCGAAGGCCGAGAAGGCGCGCGCCACGCCGGTGCCGTTGTTGAGCTGGTAGTGCACCATGCCCTTGGGGAACACGAACATGTCGCCGGTCTCCAGCGCCGCCGTGTGCACCGTGCCGTTGCGGGCGGCGTCGACGAGGCCCACGACCAGCGGGCCCTGCACCACCACCAGCAGCTCCGACGCCCTGCGCGCCAGTGCCACGGGCGAGACGTGAGCAGCGCGTGTGCACATCTCAGCTTCAGCATATATATATATATATGATGAAATGTGTACCTGGGGTGGATGTGCGGCGGGTTGACGGTGCCGGGGCCGAAGACGAGCGCCGCGTAGGAGACGGACTGGCCCAGCAGCGCCGGGAACTCGGCCCCGGTGGCCTTGGACACGGTGAACTTGCCCGGGTCGCCGGCGAGCCCGCTGACGAGGCGGGCGTAGGTGAAGAAGGTGCCGTTCAGCTGGTCCGGCTCGGCGCCCAGCGGCGCCAGGAAGTCCGTCAGGATGTCAGGGTCGCCGGCGCGGGCAGACCGGGGCAGCTGGTGGATGGCCGCGACGGCGAACAGCAACAGGAGCCGCCGGAGGCCGAGAGCGAGCGCCATTTGCTGCGTGCTGCCCGGCGGCGAGGTGGCGATGGACTGATCGATCGGGCGCCGCGGAGCTAGCTGTTACTTGCTCTAGCTAGGGTGGTGGCGCGATCGCGGAGTGGCAGGGCGCAGTAGTTTGATGTTTTATAGAGTACTCGTACTTGCGAGCTGCCGGCATCGCGGCTTTGGAAGAGCTGTGTTGTGTGTGTGTGTGTGTGTGTGTGTGTGTGTGTGTGTGTGTGTGTGTGTGTCCTACATGCATAGCAGAAGCTGGAGTGTTTCTTTGTTTACAGCTTGTCCCCGTCCGTGGTTTCCTAAGCTTGGCGGATTTGAATGTTCCTAACCGCATTATTCTGTCGTGACAGTGGCTAGATGAATGTGGTGAAACTGCCAATGGCATGGCATGGCATGCGTGCAAGACTTCTCTCAGAATTGTCTCTCCTTTAGGGATGGAACATTGAAATTTGGGGCTAGTTTATGTTTATGTTTCATGTTTTTTTTTATGGAACAGGAGGGCTAATCCCCTACTAGTTATATATATTAAAAGAAAGAAAATAAAGTAGTATTACAGAAAAGTCTCAAGAAACAAAGAAGGAAATAAAAAAGTTCGGCAAATTTACAACAGCTCCTCGATCCATTGTTTTATGAAGAAAGCATTTACTCGTTTCTCCGAGTAGAACTAGAACAAATTCCTTATGTTTTACGTTATTGCTCAGTCGAATTGAACTACCAGAAATAATTGAAGTATTATTCTTCTTACAACTGTTCAGCAATTACACAGAGTATGTGCATCGTGTAGTGGTCGTAGTTTTCGTTTTGTTGTGGTGGTGGTGGGCTTGTCCAGTCTGAGCTTAAATTCTTCTTAATCAGTAGTATAATAGGAAGCTCTTGCTTGTTCGTTTCAAAAGGACGCGCATCCTGTGAGTTTACAGCCGTCAGATAGATTACTGAATCATGACATAGGTATGCTTGGAGACAATAAGAGTTTGCATAGATATGTGTGTGTGTGTGTGTGTGTGTGTGTGTGTGTGAAACTGTGAATCTCCCAACTATGTGTATAGGTTTCAAATTAGGTAAGTTACAGAAGATATTTATATTTTTTTTATGGATTTAATGTTTCTTGCATATTACTAATCCAGATCTTCTGAATAGGATGGTGTAATGCATGGGTATATTTTCAGGCAACTTAAGCTTTTATCCATCATTTCCACATCAAGCTAATGGAGGCACAAATTTCTCACAATTTGTGGATTCAAAAAAGTGTACCATCAGAAAAGTGGCACGCTGCTCACTAGCAAAATTGGTTCCAATATGAATAATCTTGTACATTCTGATCAGTGTATCTGTATCATCCCACAATTTGTACAATGTCAACCTAATTTTGTTATAGGTTTGGACAAATTTTTCTTTTAACTATGGAAGAGTTCTTTGAAACTTGGCTTCATTATTAGGGGTGGAACATTATAATTTGAGGAAGTTTGTGTTTGCTGCTATTATAATCAATTACAGTTCAATTTACTAGTCGCTGGGTTGTCTCTGAATTATTGCTATGTTGCGATAGTTGATCGCATGACAATCGACTATACTTCAGGAGAAATCAACCGTCTTTAAAATTTGAAATAATTTCAGTATGTTGGATGTAACGGAGAAGAACTAACTGCGGTCGTTATCATCAGCTTGCTGCTTGGCTGAAAAAGAGTCTGATGGAGCTACATACCATCATTGACATCACAAATGGAGGAATAGAAAAAGGCAAATCGGTAGCTTCAAAAGTAGATAACAAAGTTTTAGGACTTTCATATCAAATATAGGTAGAGAAAAACGAAAACTTGATATAACTCATCAACATAACACATCGCACCGACGATTACAGATCGATTATTTGATCCACGACTCTCACTCATCACACCACTACCCCACCATTTTACCATTGGCAGGTTATTCAAGGACGACACGGCCAGAACACACGACTGCAAATAGACGATGCACGCGAGCAATATGATTCGGAGAAAGGCGATCATGGCCTCTTGGGCGGGGTGAGGGCGGCCTTGAGCTTCTGGACCGTGGCCACGTCGGTCTTGAAGGACTTGGCGAGGACGGTGTCGTCGATGCCGGTGCCGAACACGGTGACGGGCACGGACACGAGCCCCGCGGCGGCGCTCCCGAACGCCGAGAGCGCCCTGGCGGGCTGGGTGCCCTTGTTGCACTGCCAGTGCACGGTGCCCTTGGGGAACACGAACATGTCGCCGGTGGCGAGGTCCTGGGTGAAGAGCTTCCCGGCGGTGTCGACGAAGCCGACGGAGAGCGCGCCGTCGACGACGAGCAGCAGCTCGGAGGCGCGCGGGTGGGTGTGCGTCGGGTTGACGGAGCCCGGCGGGAACGAGAGCGCGGCGTAGGACACGCTCTGCCCGTTGAGCGCCGGGAACTCCGCCATGGAGGCCTTGGTCGCCGTGAAGTTCCCCGGTGCCGGCGCGGCCAGCGCGGCGCGCAGGCCGGTGTACGCGAAGAACTGGCCGGTGATGTTCCCGGGGTTCGCGCTCAGGGGGACGATGTAGTCGGTGAGGATGTCAGGGTCGCCGGCCACGACGGCCAGCGGCGCCGCCGAGAGCGCGAGCAGCACGAGCACCAAGGAGCCTACGCTGTCGATCCCTGCCATTCTTGCTTGTTTACTAAACTGCTAGCAGAGAGCGACTGAAAGACACAGGTGGTTAACTAACTGCGATGTGATGGTCGACGAGTTCTATCTGAAGCTTTGCTTGACTGATGAGAAGCAGCGATCCTGCCTCCCCTATTTATATGGAAATGGAAACATTCATGCTTCTGCTGGCCAATTGGGTAATCGAAGACGATGGATGAACACATCGCTTTGCTGCATAGGGAAACTAAGCGAGATTAATTTGATTAATTCCTCCAGCTTGGAGATGATGACTGAAACGATTAGTATAGTGTTGGAGGCTCAGCTGAATGTTTCTCCAGGCATCCAGGGTCCTGGATACGCCTGCACTGCTACGGTGCCGCTCGAGTGAGATGCCTGGCGACGCCAGCTCTTTTGGCCGGCAGCTGTGTGCAGCCTGCAGCCCTGCACTTTTCCGAATTGTTTGCGAGGAAGTTGCATGAAGAAGACGAGGAGGCCGTACAAGGAGGTGTCGATGCAACTGGTCGTACGGAGCATACAAGTCGCACAGCCAGTTTTTCAAAAAGAAAAAAAAAGTCGCATAGCTCAGCTGCGAGAATATCTCTGCTGCCAGCAACGGCTCGGTCGCCTCATTCTCGGTTTCTCCATTGACAGTGTCAGCTCAGTTAGGCTGGGGAGTTGGGATTCACAATGCAGGTGACTGCCTTGTTGTTTGCACAAGGGATACATGCTGCCATGGAAAGGCTGTTCTTCACTGGCAGTGGTAAATTACTCCTATTAAGCTAATGTTATCCGTCCAGCAAGCTGATGGTGCAGTCAAAATGTGGATGTCCAGATGCATGCTGCGTTGGAACTGTAAGGACTTTCGTTCCCAGGTTGTCTCGTTTCTGTAACACTTTGTTTTACCACTAATGTATACTATAGAGAAAAGATTAGTTTCCACCCTCGAACTATCATAAAAGCCCGATTTTCAACATTCAACTATGAAACCGAATAACGAAAACCATCCGATTGTCGGAACTGGATTGGTACTTTGCGTGGTTTCAAATGTAGTTTTGTATTTTTTAGTTTCTAGTTAGATCTAAAAAATCAAAACTAATTTATTTTAAATCATAAAAATATGAAACTAATATCAAAATTTTTCTAAAAATATAACCTATCTATTGTTCATCTATTTGAATCTTATTTATTAAAACTAATAGGCATAACTACAAGCAAATATATTAGGAACATAAAAAATGGATCCAAATAACTAAAGTAGAGTGCCAGTAGATAGGTTATATTTTTATAAAAATGTTGGCACCATTTTGTATTTATTTAATTTTTTTAAAAATGAAAAACCACCTTCAAAACCACTCAAATGGTCAAATTTGTCTGGTTTTGATAGTTGAGTAGTCTGTGTTATCCGGTTTTATAGTTGAAGGTTGAAAATCGGACTTCTATGATAGGTCGAGGGCGTAAACTGGACTTTTTTCATGTACTGTATAGCCACCAAATGTAGCTTCTCTCTTTCTCTTTCTTTTTAAATAAAATAAAAAATAGCATGTTTCATGTAAATGCAGTAAGTAAACAGTTGAGAAAGAACTGTAGCAATCCTTTTCATTTTATTTGCAACAGAAACAACTTCTCGCCGAAAGCAAGGATGAGTGCTGAATGCTTTCGTCGGATTACAGAGGGAAAATGCAGGCTATGTTCAAGTGAGGAAGAGACGAAGGGTTACTCACATTTACTGGTTACGAATGACATTTGCCAAGTCAATTTTGGAAGAAAGTTTCAGTTCTCCTGTTTTTTCTTCAAAAAAAAGTTTCAGTTATCCTACTAGGATATATTTTTTGGCAGCTTTTGATATAATATCGTCAAAGTGTAGTGGAGTTTGCATTCGGTCACAGTTCTTTCTCATAACAAGTAGCAACACAGAAAAACTATCGTTTCAGTCTTCCATGTTTTGCGCGGTGCAGATGAAACATGGATTACTTCCAGCCTACCTATCTGGAGCCCCGTAAAGATATTGGCGCAAGCCCTGTACTGCAATCTAAACCATGGACATATGAACTAGAGAATCTCATGTTCTTCTGCCAGAATTGTGTATGTAGCCAAGGGACTCCTAGCTATGTCTGCAAAAATGGCAAAGTGGCTTAAATTCTTAATCTCAGGAAAGACCAAAACATCAGATCAATGCAATTCAGAGAGTTGCATTGGGTCATATGTTGCCACTATTGGAATTCAAAAAGGCACAAATCTGCCTATAAACCATGCAGTTATTAGTTCTCACTGGATACATATTTTAGCATTTTATTTGACCTGGCCGGCACCAGGCATAACTCAAGAACATGCATGGAATTCTCTGCAGACCCAGCAGTTGTTACAAGGGGGTAAACCCACACACGCTTATTCCTTGGGGGGAGTTAGTCCTGCCTTGAGCTTCTGGATGGTGGCCACATCGGTCTTGAAGGACTTGGCCAGCACGTCGTCGGCGATGCCGGTGCCGAACACGGTGACGGGCACGGACACGAGCCCCGCTGCGGCGCTCCCGAACGCCGAGAGCCCGGTGGCAGGCTTGCTCCCCTGGTTGAACTGCCAGTGCACCATACCTTTGGGGAACACGAACATCTCGCCGGCGGCGAGGTCCTGGGTGAAGAGCCTGCCGGCGGTGTCGACGAAGCCGACGGAGAGCGCGCCGTCGAGGACGAGCAGCAGCTCGGCGGCGCGCGGGTGGGTGTGCGTCGGGTTCACGGCGCCCGGCGGGAACATGAGCAGCGCGTACGAGACGCTCTGCCCGTCGAGCGCCGGGAACTCCGCCATGGAGGCCTTGGTCGCCGTGAAGCTGGGCATCGGCATGCTCATGTTCATGGTCATGGCCGCGCGGAAGCCCGTGTGCGTGAAGAACGCGCCGGTGACGGTCGCCGGGTCCGTGTTCGCCGGGAGGATGTAGTCGCCGAGGATGTCTGGGTCGCCGGCGAGGGCGGCCAGCGGGGCTGAGAGTGCAAGCACCAAGAACACAGCCGCGTACTTGATTGCCGCCATTTTTGCTTGAATCAGATGTCCTGCCTGAAGCTAATAGGAGCTTAGACGTTGGTTGGAAGGCAAATGAAATGAGGATGCTTCGATGCTTTTGCGATTGTGCAATTTATAGTGAAGGTCTGTTGGCGAAGAATTGGAGTCACCAAGAATGCAGTTTGTCCGTTGTGGGGCACAGGTTGCAGGTGCGTCGAGGGTAACGAACTGCTCTCGGCGACATGGAGTTCATGCCTGATAGGCTCACAGCTGGTGTGCTCCTTGTATGTACGTATCGGCTGGCATCAGAGATGCATATACTCAGCTGAACTGAACTCGTTAGGTCCATGGCTGGAAGCCTGAAAGCTGGTGCTAAGCACAGACATGGGAGTCTTCGCGTTTTAGTGAACTTGATGCATTCTGTCCGGACAACACAACACCGGATGCTCACCGTGCAGGCATCTCTACACATGAATCCTGAGCCCAAACCGTGCGATTCTATAGGGTCACGTCGCTTGTATAATTCTCGACCGTTGGATCATGCGTCGATGGCTGAGATCATGGAAGAGCTCGGGCCACAGCGCCGGCTTCGGGAGACGTCAGCCAGCGATGCTTACGAGTTCCGACTTCTCTCTCGCTGTTCTTCCCGGACCTTTCCTCCGCCACGGCAGGGACAGCTTCAGTCCAGGCAGCTGCGCCGGGCGTCCAAGTCTGGGTGTGGAGGGTGATAAGAAAAACAGAACCTCTAGGAGTAGATCAAGTAGGTTCTTACATTATTAGTAAGATAAACAACAAGATTTAGATCTAGGTTATAATAACAGAGAGAGGCAGAGAGAGAGAGGAGGATTAATAACCATCGGGCTTGGAGGTGGAGTCCGCTATGGAGTCGGTGTCGGTGTCAGGGAGGCGGCACCGACGCGGCGTAGTGGATGCATCGGCGGTCGAGGACGCCGGCATCGAGGGTGCAGAGGAGTGTCGGTGAAGTGGTCAACGATGGAGGCGCGGTGCAGAAGGCGGCGACGCTTCCCGTCGTTCACAGCACTCCCTAGATCGGATTAGGGTTTATCGGTGGGTTTAGAGGGCACGGCGAACTTTGGCGTGCGTGCCCCTGCGGCCCCCACCTTCTCTATATAGCGCTGCGTGATGGGGGCTCACCAACCACATCTCGGTTGGGCACCCCCGATCAGGGCGCAATCAAGAAATCCGACTTGATCGTTGGACCAAGTCGGACGAGATCAATCCCAACATTCTCCCCCTTATCTCATCTTACTTACTTACTTCTTACATTCTTAACTCAACACATTTCACTACAGATAAGTGTATAGAGCATACCTCGTCATAACAGTTAATACCATTAGATTAATAGCCACAATACACCTTTCTATTTTGAAATAGCTTCTCAGCTAGACCCTTACTGTCCAGGGATCATAGGCTTTCGTGTAAACCCATGCCGGTTAAGTGTTCTCTGAACACATTGGGTGGTAAGCTTTTTTGAGCGGATCCCTGTATTCACTTGTGACATGCTTTCATCCTTGATGAAAGCAGGGACCTTCACAGGGGCAACACATGCTCAATCTGCACTTCCAGCATGCCTTCCTTCCTCTGAGCCTCTTGTCGACTATGAGCCTCTGCTACAAAACAAACAACCGTCAATATACCCTTTCTCCCCTCTATACAAGGCCTTTATTAGAGTTGCTTTACTTTAGTGCTCTAAATTTTTTATCAATAGGTAATGTAAATTTACTACCACTGTTGGAATTGTGGCCTATATTAGGCCCATACATGGCTAGAGTTTGGGTGGCCCAATTCCATATAAGAAGCCAAGGTGGTGTTGTAGAAGTGGCATGTGGGACTTTAGTCCCACATTGCTCACTTAGGTGGACATATACCAACATATATGTGTGGCTTTGTGAGCCCCTACACATGTGAGACAAAGGGAAGAAGGATGCTATGCTGTGAACACACACAAGCCACACACGCATGCGCGCGCGTTACGCGTTATTATCGCGTGACTTGTGACTTGTGACGATGCGCGATCGCGTCGTGTCATGTTGTACCAGCAGTTTAATTTTGCCTTTTGTTTTGTTGGTCAATTTCTACCACACCTAGACTGCCATGTCAACTGGGAGTAGTGGGCACACGTTCCGTGTGTGGGCTCCAGTCGGTTGCCGTAGAGAGGTCCCGGTGGCGGTTCCTGAGATTTAGGCAGATTGAATCTGAGAGGCAGCGGACCCCTCTATATATGGGAGATGTACTGTGTACGGAGAGGTCACCGGTGACTCGCATATGACTCTTTCTCTTTCTCTGCACCGCTGCTTTCAGCCCTGCTGTCCCTTCGTCCACCGTACAGCGGATCGAGGGAGAGCGGTCTAAATCGTCCGCCGTACTAGGGTTATTCATGTTAATCGCTAGTAAATGTATGCTCTCTCATATGCTGCTCTGGTTGTTCAAATTAATCTTAAACCCTGTTAATTTTCTAACAATCTAGAAACCTGAGATAATTAACATGGCTGGGATTTCGGATGCACTGAAACCTGAGCGATTTGCTGGGGGTGACAACTTTAAAAGATGGCAGACTAGGGTTAAGTTCTGGCTCGTGAGCATGAAGATCTAGTGGGTGATCTCACCAGTTCTTCCTCTGTCTGAGGAGCAGAACCGCGCATTTGAGTTAGATAACTCGACTTGTGTTGGGTGCATCTTGTCTCTGTTGTCTGATCAACTATGTGATATTTATATGAAATATGATGTGGCACGTGAAATATGGGAGGCCCTGGACCGCAAATATGCGGAATCAGATGCTGGAAGGGAACTCTATGTTAATGACCAGTACCATGAGTACAGAATGGTTGATGACCGTTCTATAGTAGAACATGCTCATGAGATCCAGCTTCTGGTGGGGGGAACTTGTGCATTTTGATTGCGTCTTGCCCGACAAGTTCGTGGTTGGTGGCATCATTGCCAAACTTCCTCCATCTTGGAGGAGTTTTGCCACGAGCCTCAAGCACAAGAAGGAGGTCATAACTGTTGAAAGTCTCATCGCTTCTCTTGACGTTCAGGAGAAGGCAAGAGCAAAGGACATGCCTCGTTCTATTCCATCGGATGGAGGCCTCTCTAATGCATACGTAGTTGAAAGCAAATCTGTTTGACTTTAAGAAGAAGAAGAAGAACCTTGCGGACCTCACTTGCTTTGTCTGTGGTGAGCCTGGGCACATTGCCAGGAAATGCCGCAACAGAAAAGGCAAGAAAGGTGGTGGTCAGAAAACTGCAAACGTGACTGTTGGCGAGGCTGGAAATTCTGGGTATGTTCCAGAAATTCTTCTAGCATGTCATGCCACCGATTGGTGGTTAGACACAGGAGCTAATGTTCATGTCTGTTCTGACTTTAATTTGTTCTCTTCTTATCAAGCTACCGACAGTTCCTCCGTCGTGATGGGGAATGGTTCATGGGCTGCTGTACACGGAGTAGGAAGAGTCGATTTGAAGTTAACTTCCGGAAAGACTCTTTCTTTGAAGAATGTGCAGCATGTTACTTTTATGTCGTGATGGTCATAAGTTGGTTTTTGAGTCGAACAAGTTTATTGTTTCGAAATTTGGTATGTTTATTGGCAAAGGTTATGACAGTGGCGGTCTGTTCTGTCTTTCAGTGATTGAAGATTGTAATAATGTGACAAACTCTATCTCTATTTCTGAAATGAATGTTGGGGAGGCTGCTATTTGGCACTCTCATTTGTGTCACATTAATTTCGATCGTATTATCCGTTTATCCAAGCTTAATTTGATTCCTAAAATTCCTGCTGTTAGGAGATCAAAGTGCCATGCTTGTGTGCAAGCTAAGCAACCACGCAAACCTTTTAAAAGCATGGAAGAGAAGAGCTTAGCACCTCTTGATCTCATTCACACGGATCTGTGTGAAATGAATGGAATTTTAACTAGAGCAGGAAAGAAGTATTTCATATTGTTTATTGATGATGCTACTAGATTTTGTCAGCTCTATCTTGTTAAAATGAAAGATGAGGCACTTAAACGGGTAAGGTCCGATAGAGGAGGAGAGTATCTTTCTAACGAGTTTGGTGAATTCTGTGCGGAGCATGGCATCATCCATGAGACAACGGCACCCTATTCGCCCCCATCAAATGGAGTGGCTGAACGGAAAAACCGAACATTGACGGACTTGGTTAATGCCATGTTGGATAGTTCGGGATTACCTAAGCCATGGTGGGGCGAAGCCATTTTGACCGCATGTTTTGTTCTAAACCGAGTTCCATCAGCTAAGGGTGAAGTAACCCCTTATGAAGGATGGAAAGGAAGAAAGCCTGCTCTTGGTTTTTTGCGTGCATGGGGCTGTTTAGCCAAAGTTAATGTGCCTACATGCAAGAAACGAAAATTGGGACCAAAAACCGTTGATTGTGTCTTTCTAGGATATGCACACAATAGTGCAGCCTATAGATTTTTTGGTGATTAAATCTGAATTTCCAGATGTGCATGTTAACACCGTGACTGAATCTCGTGATGCCACATTTTTCGAGGATATATTTCCCATGAAGGATAGAGTAGAAACATGTAGCCAAACATCTACTGGTTTTACTCCTGAACCTTTTCCAATTTCTGCACCTCCTGTTTACATCGAACAACCTATTGAGGATAACAGTACAGATGCTCCCCGGAGGAGCAAGAGACAAAGGACTGAGAAATCCTTTGGTGATGACTTTACTATCTATCTTGTGGATGATACACCTAAAACACTTGCAGAGGCATATGCATCACCAGATGCAGAGCACTAGAAGGAGGCAATCTGTAGTGAAATGGAGTCCATTTTATCTAATGGGACTGTTGATAAATACAAGGCTAGGCTTGTTGCTAAGGGGTTTACCCAAAAGGAAGGCAAGGATTTTTTTGATACCTACTCACCAGTTGCTAGGTTAACAACAATTCGTGTGCTAGTTGCACTTGCTGCGTGTCATGATCTACTCATCCGTCAAATGGATGTGAAGACGGCTTTCCTTAATGGTGAGCTCGATGAAGTGAAGCGTCCCCTCATCAGAGGTGACTAAATGTGATACAAATATCAGTCCCAGGAGGCTGATAACACATTTATTACAACAGATGGTTCATTACCATACAAACCGTCGAGGTAGCGGGCACTGAAGCACCACTATCAAGAGGGACAACATAAGGACTACAAACCAAACCAAAGTACCAACGAAATCTAAGATAACATCAGAGTCTTGCGTCATGGTAAGCTTCCTGTGGAGACCCTGAACCACAGGCAAGATTGGGTGCAGGATGACGACCTACTCGACGTCTTCAGGATCGAAGTTTGGATCCTCCTCTGTAAAAACTAGGCAAGAGTGAGTATATACGTACTCAACAAGTCCAACCACACCCATGGAGGGGAATAATAAAGATCATGCACAGGATATATCAAGGATGAGGCTAGGATTCATTTGCGATAAAGCGAGGTTTTACATATGCAAGAGTTCATTTAATAAAAGAGTTTTCTCAACACATTTCTGTAGTAATCGAATAATAAGTGGGGTTGATCCTACACAAAGGATCCAAGTTTTAATGCTACCGGACTCCACATCCACAGCAGCTCACGGCACAAATGCCGGGCACTTTCAAAACAACTCACGCCACAAAACCAACCATACCAAAATATCTATTGAAGTAACCATGCCGTAACTCGTCCAATACCGTGGACACGGCTATTCGAATAGATTTTACACTCTGCAGAGGTTGTACACTTTACCCACAAGTAGGGTACCGCACTGTGAACACCTTAATGTCGCTGCGGATCCTAACAAAGCCATTACCCACCCTAGCTGAATCTAACTAGCCAACACGGAAGTAACCATGGGGTTAATCACCTATCAACAAGGTCATAACCGGGACATAACTTATACAGATCGTATTCCTTCTCCATGATCTCCCGTTGCTCACCCGCTCGCCTTTTGGCTAGCAGAACAACTAGTGGGATTTATGCTAAGTCGTTGCCCGCACAACAGTCGAGTGGTTGTACGATAAGTGGGTTAGGCAAGATGACAACTCAGTTCATCCTTACATTGACAAGACGGACATCTCCCAACCATGCTCAACCACAAAGGTACAAGCTCACCACAGAAAACGCCGTCCATCTCATCAGGTTATATCTTTCTTTTATTTTTCCGAAATCCCGTTTTATCTTTTAGAACACTCACACCCTTATTTTTGGTAAATCGCTTTGTGGTCATGATTAAAATATAATAAAAGGAATAAAAGGTAATAAGCATCTCTAGCAGTAGTTAACGTCCAACAGAGCAAATCCTATATAGACATTAACCTAGGTCATCAAGGAATAGTCATAGCAATCAAGGGGTGGCTATCCAACCATGTCTTGCAATAAAACAACGCATTTTATAAAACAGGCCAATAGGTTGCGTTTATAAAATTGGGATAAATATGCATCAAAGGATGGGATTGGACTTGCCGTCCTCAAAGCCTTCCGGAAGCTCCTCCTCGAGGTACGGATCTTCCGACTCCGGCTCGCGGTCCTGCTCCTCCTCGGTCACACCGTCGGCTACAACACACAAACAATCACACAATAAAAACAAAGTTCGCCGATGAGCTAAAAAAAAGGGAAATAGAGAGCTTCGATTAAAAAGTAGAGGAGACTATTATATTTGTTGGATGTGGATCTTGAGACTTGGAGAGAATATTTGATGCATGGTGGAGTTTGGAATCGATTCAGAACATAATGTCGCATGAAATGGGGGGCTGCGGACTGCATAAGGAGGAAAAGTGGAGGGGGTTATGCACAAGTCTGCCTTTCTTCTTCCTCGAGACAGAATAGGAGGGGGAGGGGAACGGTAGGAGGGGGGGGTGGCCAGGCCATGGGCGCCGGCCCCCTGGCGCATGGCAACACCCGGGGAGGGGGGAAAAATAGAGAGGAGGCCGAGGGGGTCCAATTCCGGCCCTCACCTCGTGCAGAGACGGTCTACGGAGGGCTATCCACGGTGATGGGTGGTGGGCGGCAATGGTGAGCAGCGGCGGCGAGCTGCAGCGTGAGGTAGAGGAGGAGAGGTGTTGGGGCGGTGTGGGCGGAGTGAGGGGCGGCTTGGGGTCTGATTTATAGGCCGAGAGGAAGAGGGGAGATGGCCGGCATGGGGGGGGTGGGTCACGGGCAGTACAGGAGCCTCGCCATTAATGGCGGCCGGGATGCTCGGGGACAAAGCGCGAGCTGCGAGGGCGAGGGGACGGGACGGAGACGGGCTGGCGCAGCAGCGGGCCGCACGCTGGCTTGGCGTGCACGGGCAGCAAGCACGCAGCGGCACAGCGAGTGGCAGCGGCCGTGGCGGCCGTGGCGTGACGCGGGCGGCGTGATGCGAGCGGGCGTGCACGGCCAGCAACGGGGGCAGCGGCGGGTCGTACGCTGGCCTGCGCGTGCGCGCAAGGAGCAGGTTACAGCTCGAGTAGGCAGTAGGCAGCACAGGGGAGAAAAAGAAAGAGGAAGCCAGCGCAAAAAAAAGAGTCTGGAAAAAAGTTTTAAGAGAGAAATAAAATGGATTTGAACAAAATATGAGAAAAGAAAAGATAGGACACGCGAGCGGCGCCGACGATCGCGGCCGGGCAGGCGTACGCGGCCGACCGCGACATGATGGTGATGTAATGGGACGGTGGGGCTAGTGGAAAAGGAAAAGGGACGGGCGGCTCTGCGGAAAAAAAGGAAGAGACTGCGCGATGTCGGAACGGCGGAAAATCGGGAGGTGGGCTTCGGGAGCTCAAGCGGCGGAAAAGGTTTAAAAGATTTTTAAGCGAGGGATTGGTAACGCAATTTAAATAAGATAAAAATACGGGCGTTACCTGAAGAGATCTATATGAAGCAGCCAGATGGATTTGTGGTACCTGGACATGAGAACAAGGTGTGTAGCCTAAGAAAATCCTTGTATGGCCTTAAGCAGGCGCCAAAGCAATGGCATGAGAAGTTCGATAGAACTTTAACGTCAGCAGGCTTTATGGTGAATGAAGCCGACACTTGTGTGTACTATCGGTTTAGTGGGGGTAAGGGAGTAATATTGTGTTTGTATGTCAATGACATATTGATCTTTGGAACTAGTTTAGATGTGATAAATGATGTGAAATCATTTTTGTCAAATAATTTTGACATGAAGGATTTGGGAGAAGCAGATGTTATTTTAAACATAAAACTGATTAAGGGCAAGAATGAGATTACACTGAAACAATCTCATTACGTGGAGAACATTCTGAATCGCTTTGGATATTCAGATTTTAAAGCCTCTCCAACGCCATATGATCCTAGTCTAAAGCTTCGCAAGAATAGAGGACAAGAAATTGATCAGTTGAAATACTCCCAAATTATTGGTTCCCTCATGTATCTCGCGGGTGCAACTAGGTCTGATATCTCATTTGCTGTGAGCAAACTAAGCAGATTTACTTCCAACCCAGGAAGTGATCACTGGTATGCACTAGAACGTGTAATGAGATACTTGAAAGGGACCTCGACATATGGACTTCACTATACTGGGTACCCCGCCGTACTAGAAGGGTATAGTGATTCCAACTGGATCTCAGATGCAAATGAGATCAAGGCCACAAGTGGATATATATTCACTATTGGTGGGGCTGCAGTTTCATGGAGGTCTCGCAAGCAAACTATTTTAACAAAGTCTACTATGGAGGCTGAACTTGTAGCGCTTGAGTCAGCCACTACTGAGGTAGAGTGGTTGAAAGAGCTCTTGATGGACTTGCTGATGGTCGCTAAACTGGTACCGGCCATTCTATTGCATTGTGATAATCAAAGCATGATTACTATTGTTGGCAATGCAAAAGAAAATTCGAAGTTCTCAAGACATGTGAAACGACGAATCAAATCAGTAAGATATTTGAGAAATACTGGTGAGATTGCCGTAGAGTATATTAATACTACTCGAAACCTGGCAGACCCCTTTACAAAGGGATTAGCACGTGCTGTGATTGATAAAGCATCAAGGGAAATGGGATTAAAACCCACATGATGTTATCATACACTGGCAACCCAATCTATGTGATCGGAGATCCCATGAAGTAGATTTTGGGAAAAACAAGCCGTTATGTATAACTGGAGAGTACATTTTATTTACGCATTTCCGCTAGAAGATGCGTACTCTCAGTACTGCATGGGAGGTTGATATTATATCTTAATGTATTCTGAGGCCTGTAAAGGCAAGATACCGTCTTGCAGGGTACACTTGTAAGAATACACCTATATGAGTTTGAATGTGAGGTCGCAGTCAATGAGATTTGGGTAATCTCAGATAAGCTCATGAAAAGACATGGGAGCATGACCGTAATGCTCCAACCAGAGGCTTGGCTCTAGGCGGCCTAGTATCAGCGACGCTTATAGGTGAAGCGTACTTACACAAGACTAGCAATTCAAGGCTATGTCCATTGCAAAATCATGAGTATGTGAATCCTATAACGCTAGGTGTAGCTCAACCCATAATGGGTCTGCACTGTAAAGATGGTATATGAAAGCGCAGAAATTGAGTTAATTGGAGACCTTGGCTTTGGTGGGGATTGTTGGAATTGTGGCCTATATTAGGCCCATACATGGCTCGAGTTTGGGTGGCCCAATTCTATATAGGAAGCCAAGGTGGTGTTGTAGAAGTGGTATGTGGGACTTTAGTCCCACATTGCTCACTTAGGTGGATATATACCAACATATATGTGGGGTTTTGTGAGCCCCTACATATATGAGACAAAGGGATGAAGGATGCTATGCTGTGAACACACACAAGCCACACATGCACGCGCGCGCGTTACGCGTTATTATCGCGTGACTTGTGACTTGTGACGATGCGCGATCGCGTCGTGTCGTGTTATACCAGCAGTTTAATTTTGCCTTTTATTTTGTTGGTCAATTTCTACCACACCTAGGCTGCCACGTCAACGGGGAGTAGTGGGCGCATGTTCTGTGCGTGGGCTCCAGTCGGTTGCCGTAGAGAGGTCCCGGGGGGCGGTTCCTGAGATTTAGGCAGATCGAATCTGAGAGGCAGCGGACCCCTCTATATATGGGAGACGTCCTGTATACGGAGAGGTCACCGGTGACTCGCATCTGACTCTCTCTCTTTCTCTGCGCCACCGCTTTCAGCCCTGCCGTCCCTTCGTCCGCCGTACAACGGATCGAGGGAGAGCGGTGTCTCCAAACCGGCGCCGGCGATCTGAGGACCTGTACGGGTGCCGGCGAATCAGGTTTCTAGGAAGTGCGCTCGCACGTCCGCTTGCGTCCTTCCTCTTCATCGACAGTTTCTTCGCTGCATCCGCGCGGGATCCACTGTAAGTTAAGCCAGTGTTCCATGCATTTCTTTTATGATGATCTCGTGGCCAGATCTGGTGCTTGTTTATGTTAGATGTATAGTTTTACACGAGTTCATCCTGATCTATGTAGTACTAGGGTTATTCATGTTAATCGCTAGTAAATGTATGTTCTCTCATATGCTGCTCTGGTTGTTCAAATTAATCTTAAACCTGTTAATTTTCCAACAATCCAGAAATCTGAGATAATTAACATTGCTGGGATTTCGGATGCATTGAAACCTGAGCGATTTGCTGGGGGTGACAACTTTAAAAGATGTTCAAATTAATCTCAAACCCTGTTAATTTTCTAACAACCACTTCATCATTCTGCTTTGGACTTCAAACCATCTGAGCTGCAGATCAGGACGCTTCATCATTTCAAGTAGAAGAATGATAAAGTTATTGTAAAATATAAATGCACTGCAACAATATTAGTAGAAAAATCTTTGGGTAAGAAAGGATAAGTTCAGTCACTGATGGTTATCCATGGTTACGTATCGATGCTGATTATTTGCTACTCCTTCGTAGGCACAATGATATCAGTGCACCGTCACCGTCATGGGTATCTCAGAGAAACAACATTGGTGCTATCATGCTCGTAAGGTCAGCAACTCCAAAATGATTTTCGGAAGCAATGTATATGAATGCACAAAGGATAGAGGGTGTCCTTCCACACAATTTGATTGGAAGTAAGCTATATTAATGCATACTCTATTTTGATATGAAGATATATTAATGCATACTCTATTTTGATGTGAAGATATATTAATGCATAAATCTATTTTGATATTTTCATACCAATCAATGACAATAATAATTAATCTTTACAATTGGTTACTCAAGTACAAAATAGCATATATGCAATGATACCTATAGCCTTGAGTTTATGATGTTTGAAAAGGAGTAGCAGAGATGATTAGGAAAGTGCTGAAGTTTTCCACAAACAGTATGATCCAGCATTGATTCCACCTCAAATATCAAAATGGATTGGAACCGAATTCACATTTGTTGTACGAATTTTATATAAGAAGAGTGTAAAAGCTAAGGACCCTTCATTTGAAGTGATTTTTATAAAATTAATCCGTCTTCAAATTAAACCAATCCTCCATCAACCGAAGATGTCAAATAAGAAACATAAGATCTGATCATGTCTATTTTTTCATTGAACTTCTGCCCATCTGAACACAATGATTTCCACATTAAACATACATTTCATCTTTGCTTCAATTTCAATACACGCATCATCACCAGAGAAATATAAATCCCAAGACTCAAATAAATAACTTGGCTCTAATAAAAAAAAGATAGTACCAGTCTATTCCAACTTTCTCAAACACAATTCCACCGATAGATAGATAAATGACATCACAGTATTTACGTTGGCCTACAAAGGCCCAAGTAGGGCAACACCGCGCGTTGATTCTAGTTATTTGTAGAAGTCGCAACTCGTAACCAAGTTGAGCGAGGGAAACTGTATGGACCATGTGTAGGGAGAAGTACAGGATTTGAACCAGTTCTGAATGGCAGACTCAAAGAGGCCTGCCATCATCATCTCAGTCCAAACCGCCGGGTACGTGCAACCACTGCTGATCTTCCACGTGCGTGGGTCCTACAACTGCCTTTTCTTCCTTTTGCTTTTCTGGCTTCGTCGCGTGGGACGCGACAGCAGCCCAAGCTGCGTGCGTACGTAATGTGCCTAGGTATTATTATGAGCGCAAACGTATGTAGTGTGCCCAGGTATTAACTACTTTCTTTTTTATTTTTCTTTCTAAACTTTTTTCCTTTACAAAATACCTATTTCCTTTTTCAGTCTTTTTTGTTTACTTCTTTATGTTGTGTTTCTGGGATGTTCTTTTTGACAATTATTTCATACAAAGTATGATAAAAAGTTATCTCAAGAAGTTGTATTTTTTGGTGAACTTATGTATCAAAGGTGTGTGAGAAGATTTTCCGATAACATTCAGATGGAAGTTATGTTCAAAATTATCCTTCAGTAAGTAGACTAAAAAAAATTATGCATAAAAATTGTACGAGTCGTAGAAGTTGTGTCAATAAGTTATCATATAAAAAGTTGAATGAAAAAAATTATGGGTAAAACTTATGCATATCACAAAAGATGTGCTGAAAATTATCATATGATAGTTATGCTAAAAAATCATCTAATAATTACTTTGGAAGAAATTATACGCGTATATAAGTTATAACTTTCTAAAAAATAGAAAGTAGTGGAGAAAAATTTCCAGAAAGGAAAATCACATGATGTCCAAGTTCCATCGCTCGTAGCGCTCCTGGCGCGCTCGACGATTAGCAGAGCCATATTGGGATTTTCTAATCCGTCGATATCAAAGAGAAAAACCAAGTCCGGAAAGAGACTTGGGTCCGTTTGGTGGGGCTTTGGCTTCACTTAAAACAGCTTTGGCTTTAGCTTTATTGCCAAAGCTGCTTTTACGGTGAAGCTAAAACTAATTGAAACTGTTTGGATAAAAAATGGCTTCTCTTATATTTTTGCAAATAAACGCCTGTGTTATCACATATTAACAACAAGATTGTTTCAGGTTCTGCTAGCTTGTTCCAGGTTCTGCTAGTTTGTTCCAAACATGAGTAGTTATAAAGAAATTTGTGCTAGCTTGTTCCAGCGAGTATAAAGGAATTTGTGCCACCTTGTTCCAAACATGAGTAGCAGAACGGTTCTGCTAGCTTGTTCCAGCAACATATTATAAAGGAATTTGTGCCAGGCCAAGTATAAAGCCCAATTATGAGTAGTTATTTGTGCCATGCTAAGTATACTAGTAATCTGAGCCTAAACAAAAATACTTACAAACAGTCTAATCCAAACAAGATCATACCATTAAAAGCAAAGACTACAAAGCAAATTTATGATGATCTAGCCAAATAAATTGCCCTCGCAAGGTCATCCCGAAATCTGTCCATGCTTCGAGTGCTAGAATGTGGAGTTGATGTATCTGATGCACTTTGAGAAGGTTGATATCTAGCATATCTCTACGGTATAGTAGGCACATAATCAACATTCCTATCACACTTGCAGAAATCTTTATCCGTTACACTGTTCTCACGAATGAAATTGTGTAGACACATGGAAGCCGCTATAATCATCATTTGCTTCTCGAGTGGGTAAGACGGCATCTTAAGAAGGATCCTCCACTTCATTTTCCACACACCAAAAGTCCGTTCAACCGCGTTGCGGATGCGAGCATGCAAATCATTAAAAAGCTCTTGCTCACCACTAGGTGCTGGTCCTCTTCTCCAATCGGGAACATGGTACCTCTATCCTTTGTAAGGAGCCAAGTATCTGGGGCGGTTTGGATATCCTGCATCGATAAGGTAGTATTTTCCTACAACAAATATGTCAAAAAATTATTAGTACCATTATATGTTTGTTGCATACTTCACTGAGCATAAGCTGCCATGACATCTTACCTAAAGGGGGATGAGGGAAATTTTCCCTATCTTGCTCCAAAGCATGAAAGAGCACATTAGTGTCATGCATAGACCTGGGCTGTCCAATTGATGCATATGTGAACCTCAAGTCAAAATCAACCACAACCATAACATTTTGAGTTGCTTTGCCACATCTACCAATGAATCGGATGAGATCTTTTGGAGGTGGTGTTGCTGAAATATGAGTGCCATTCAATTGCCCAATACAATCTTTGAAATACGGCATCATCCTACTATCACTACTGATCCTAGTATGTGTAGTAGAGAAGTTCGGATCAAGTGGTTTTATGTACTCTTTAGCCATAGCCACTACACAATTCAATACCTCTTCAAATTTTCTACTCATAGTCTCATTTGAATGCTTGAATACATTTGTCAATCCACTAAAAGACCATCCCTGACCAAGAATTGTTAAAAACAGAGCAAGTGATTCCATTGAGCTTATATGAATAGAAGATTGAAGGCTATAGCTAGTTACCAGCAAATTATGCAACTTGTAAAACAATGTAGCATCCATTCTAAACATCTTATGACTACCTCCTGTCCTCAACACATCCATCATCCAACTATAGCCACTTTGACCAAATGTTCTAGGCTCATTCTTGTCAAAATATGTCATATAGTAACCGGTAGCAAGTAGAGTAGTAGAAAACAGATTATTTTGAGTAGCCCGTACCACTGTTAGAGATTTTAAAATGTCATCATCATCCAAATCAGCATCATCATCTGAATTATCATCATCTGAATCAGTAGAATCCATAAATCTGTGCACCATAAAAAGAACAACACATTATTAGAAGAATGAAAGAAAATCATACAAATAGCACTTTATATTGTACAAATTAAAAAAACAACATATAAATCTGTTAGAGAATGCACCATGAAAAGAACACATTACTTAGAAGAATGAAAAAAATAATACAAATAACAACTTATCAATCGTAAATTTATTACAAGTTCAACATTGCGTCCAATATTGTAAATGAAAGAAAAGCATACAAGCTACTACTCAATGTTTAGCCATCCACTCATATTTCTTGGACAGCCACTCAAATCTCTCCTCTCGATTCTCTAATGTCATGAACATCTCTCTCTCAACCTTTTTTGTAAAAATAGTTGTTGCAATAAAATGCTCATTTGTCCCCGGAACAGCACCACAATCCTTGACTAGGGCCATGACTGCTTGTATGGAACAAACAGATTGGACCTTTTCCTTGACACTTCTTGCAATAGACTCACAAGACCTAGTAGTTCTTTCATTCATTTCAACCATTCTCTCAACCTCTCCAAGTAGCCAACTCCCCTTGCTGGTCTTCGGTTGTTTTCCCCTGCTATTCTCAGACAATCTATTTCTCCTTTTTGCCCCACTAGTAGGTGTCCCCGGATCTGATTCACTGTTGTCCTCCTCCTCCTCTTCCTCCTCTTCTTCTTCACTTGGTTGATAGCTTTGTGATGGTGGAACGCCGCTAGAAGCACACCAATGATCCTCACCGGTATTATGAAGGTTTTCAAACATAATTTCTAACTTCTCCTCACTTTGCAGCCCTCTTGTCTTGAACCTTCCTGATCCTTTTATCTCCTGCAAACATACCAATATTTGCTTAAATTCAAATCAAGTAAAATCTGTAAATAAAAAAATATAGACATTTATGCTTACTTTGGATATCTTCTTTCACCATTCATCGGTCATAATAGTATTCCTATTTCCATCCCATCCTAGACCGGTCTGCACCTTCAATTGCTTCCAAATACTATGATCTGATTTCAACCTTTCCCATTTGTTCTTAAACTGCTTTCTAGTATACTCAAGTCCAGTTGCAGTTTTGAACTTTTGGATGACATTGTTATACCCAGCTTTGTTCAAATGAGTACTCGAACCATTTCCAATTAGCACTTCTTCTGCAAAAATATCACATACTATCCTAGTTCTCTCATCACTCCAAAAAGCCGTACTGCTCACATAAAAAGTCATATTAGCATCAGAAATACTATGATTGTTATACCAAAAACTACAACCATTAGGCAACTACCAGAATAAATTACTGCAATGATAGATAGGCACTCAAACAAAACAGTTCTATTTTAAAAAGCAAAATGATGAACCTCCCTGGCCCAAATCAAAACAGTTCACTATAATGGTACCAAGTTTTCAGTTTTCATATTTGACTTTACATTCTAAAAAGTTACAGATGTTGTGCAGTCATTTCTACCTTGCATCAGGTAACTCCATGTCATTGTCCATCCCGACCCCGATCGACGAAGGAGCAATGGGTGGCCTCCTGTTGCGTCCACCATAGCTAGCCGTTGGTGCCTCACCGGCTGAAGGTGCGGTCGATGATGGTCCTGTGGGGTACGTGGGGATGAAGCCACCGGCAGGGGGCACTCCGGCAGCAGCGTATGCAGGGCGAAAACCATGACCAGAGGGGACTCCGAATGCCGGGAACGATGGCAAGCTTCCAGATGCTGGATTGGATTGACTCGCCACACCATCAGTTCCACTTTGGGCTCCTAATCCCGCGACACCACTGCTGGATCGAGACTTCCTCAAGCGATTCATCTGCATGCAAGGACAGGGATCAGTGGGATTTGAACTAATATGTTCTCTGAGAACAATTTCTGAATCTTGCTATTGCAAGCCTTGTTTCCTGCCATCTAAACTTGCCATCTGAACTTGTTTCCTGCTAGACCAATTTGAGAAAAATGGGCAGTTATCTATTCTTTACTTCAGATATATGACCAGTTATCCTAATTACTCATCCACTTTGAGTTGAGAACTGCCACACAGCGCTTAGCTTGCACATGATAAATTACTAACTACCATACAAAATGGCGACAGGACAACACATCTTCTTGCCCATTGTCCAAACAACCCCACTATCATGTCACAAACAAACAAACTAGAAAATCATCTTCATTTGCTGGTGCACATGGCTTTGTAGTATGTCTAGCACTCTAGCAGTGACATGGTTTTACATCATATGTGGGCAAATGCAAACCAAGAGTGGTGTCTCATAACCAGTTTTGTCTATTGACTATCACAAGAACAATGATGTTCGGAGAAGGAAAGTTGACCCTATATATGGTTACTGCATTGCACACCAATAACGCCTAAGTGAGCAGTGTCTCATAGCCAATTTTTGTCTATCTACTATCACAAGAACATTGATGTTAGGAGAAAGAAAGTCAAGCCGTATATATCAGTACTGCACTTTACACACCAATGAATGCCTAAGTGAGTGTACCATTTACACTAACATAACTAGTTCCTCAACAATCATTTTTCTCAACAATCTTGTGGTATAAACTCCACTATCATTTACCACAGCTAGTAGGTAAGTAAGTGAATACTCATACTTGACAAGATTAGGTAGAAGCTTTAGGTTCTACTGATACTTGAAAAAAATAACAAATGACATGTATTGATAACAGAATATATTGCATACAACAGCAATATTGAAAATATAAATACATTTTGTACTCCCACAGAAAAAATTAATGTGCTGATGGATCAAGGCGTGATGATTCTATTGCAAACTACAATGATTGGTCAAGCTGCTGCATGACCATACTATCGCTCTTGGTTTTTTTGAACTGGTTAAAGCGTCAACCTGGGTTCAAGCATGATGGTCATACAACAGAATAATACATGCATATGGTCATCCCCTTGTTTATAAGGCATTTTTTCAGAGGTAGCAAGCTAGCAATAGCAAGAGAATTAGGACTCAGTGCTTAGCACAGCAGGGAAACACAAGATATATATAGACAAGATGACAGCGACGGATTTGCTACCTCCGGTTAATTTGCTAGGGGACCGGCGACGAGGAGGACGGCGGGTCGGCGACGCAGCTGGCCTGGGAGCGGCGGGTTAGCGACGCAGCTGGGCCTAGGCGCGGCGGGTCGGCAACGAGGAGGACGGCGGGTCGGCGACGCAGCTGGGCCTAGGCGCCGCGGGTCGGCGACGAGGAGGACGGCGGGTCGGCGACGCAGCTGGGCCTAGGCGCCGCGGGTCGGCGACGAGGAGGACGGCGGGTCGGCGACGCAGCTGGGCCTAGGCGCTGCTCAACCCTAGCCACCCCGTGCTGTGCGGCTAGGATTCGAGCTCGTCCGGGTGGGGATTTGAGGCGGCGACGGCGGTGGTGGAGAGGGGATGACGGCAGGCGACGATTTGAGGGGCCGGCGGCGACCTGGCTAGGGGCCGGCGGCGGCCGTGCGCGGCGGCACCCAACCCTAGCGGCGGGATTGTGGATCTGCTCTGCTCCGTGGGATGTTCTGGAGGTCTCGTACCCTTTCGTGATTTGTGGATCTAAGAGAAAATTGGCGCACTGGTGGGAGGGTTTTTTTTGCAAAAGTGATGTGAGCTGAAGCTGGACAAGCCATAAATCGTGGCTCCTCCCCTCTAATACAAAAATAGCTTCAGCTTTTTGGGTGAAGCTGGTTTAGAAAATAGTGTTTGGCAGGGCTTAGGCTTTCTTTGGAGGAGAAGCCAAGGAGAAGCCAAAGCTGAAGCCCTGCCAAACGGACCCTTAGAAAACACCGCGCAAGGGCTAGCATGGAAACCACGGAAGCTGAAAAAGGGAATGAGGTGGGGAAAAAAATATTCCTAAAATGGCAACTATCTGCCGGTCGGAAATCGAGCGTTGGCAGAGCTTCTGGCGCGCGCGCGCGCGGATTAGAAAATCCCATAGACAGGTTCGTGATCATTAGGGGTGATTGGAACCCCTACATATACCAGCCAGTCAAGCTGGACATCACTGTTGGCAATGGTGAACAGACCACATTCTGGCATGAGAGATGGCTCAGTGGCCAGGCGTCAAAAGACATGGGATAGTAATTCTTCAAGTTGGGCATGGCACAACAAGAACCAGACGGTGGCTCTTACCTTGCGACAGAAACAATGGATGAGGGGACTCCGACGCTTGCCACCACATAAGCACTTCACCAATTTGATACCCTGGCAAACGGAAACTGCTCACTTTGGCTCATGCCGCAACAGAAACTGCTCACCGCAGGCAGATCAGACGTGCTCTGTGCCGGTCAGGCAGTCACAACAAGAAAAGGCTCTCCACCTCATGGCAATCTGTCCCTATATGATGGCTGTTTGAGCAGGTTGTTTGGAACCAGATTGAAATCTGCTCGGGAGTCAGGACTGGTCACTCTACAAGGCTTGGCTTCAAACATCAAGAATTGGTTATCAGAGTTGAGGCCCACTGCAAACGTGCCTCAATTCGAACTCCTCTCAACAGCAATCTGTACAGCTTGCAACATCTGAAAGATAATTTGATACGAGTAACATTGCAAGCGTAGGCTGAGCAGCAGTTAAACAATACCATGAATTCATGATACCGCGGCAGTTTAACTTTTAACAGCATTTGTAATGAGCAAAGCAAAGATCCCACATCAAGTTAAAAATTTGGATAGCAGCATGAGCTTAAAATAGTACCATAATCTCAAAAGCATTCAACATTCTCCATGTCAATGGTAACATCGACTGAGCCATGATTGAAATAAACTTGATATAACAGAAACTTAAGTCCTCTAGACTAGATAACGCCTGAAAAGACGCAAAACATCTCTCATGTGTTGGTTGCCCTGGTGTATATCTGCTGGCTGGAATGAACAGCGACCATCCTTATAAGCCCCCTTGCCATCAGGTCCTTGATGGCCCTCCGTGCCAAGGATCCATTGATCTGTGGGTCAAGAAACAAGCTTTGCCTTATTCACATGATGGTTTAAGTTGATCAATGGACAAGTTCTATGTGGATCGCCTGGCTAAATCACAAGGTAACAAATAGATGCATGATGCACCAAATTTAGCCACAATCGAGACATTTGCAAACACAAAGGGAACTATTGGGCCATGATCATTTACAGTATGCAGAATAGTAATTCCAGCTGGCTATGCACAGTCCCAAGACTCCAAGAGCATCATGATTAATGGTAAAAGAAAATAACATGAACAATGTCTGTGTTCTGGCAATGGAAATGAGGAAACAAATGGCAAATGCAAAGTACTGCATGCCCATCATGCATTTATCCACAGCATCTACCATGCTAACTCTCAGCTCATGGCGGTAAGTAGTTACCAAAATTCTATTACCAAGTGACAAGCAACAAAAGTCATCACTGCTTTCCAAAAAAAACAGTTAAACATCAAGTTGTACATCCCACGTCCAAATCAGCATGATTCGATTGTTTTAATTTAAATTGCATTAAAACTTGTTTTAGTTCATCACACAACATCTATGCAAAACATACAGCCTAGAAACCAACGCTGCAATTCTGAACTTATCTATGCTAAACATAGAGTAGAAACCGCGCAGAAATGCTCAAGTTACCAATCCAAACTAGATTAGAAACCGACACTGCAAGTGTACATGATGCTACAGTATGTGCCACTAGCTATTTCTGTCCACTCAAAATCACATCATATAAGCTATTATTTGGAGAATTATACTGGCATCCATTCACCTAAACCATATATGCCATAACTACCATGTCGAGGTATATATGCTGTATCGTCAGGAGGACAAGTAAAGCACACAAAGTAGGAAGAGATCCACAGATCCATCAATATGAAGGCTATGTAATATTACCCTGAGGCGCTCGGAGAGGACGGACGGGGTGATCTGCTTGTACTTGGGCACCTCGGAGAGCAGCTTGTCGTAGGTGGCCTGGTCGAAGAGCACCGCGTTGTTGACCTTCTCCTTCTGCTTCCCCTTGCTCCACTTCTTCTTCTTCTGCTTCCCGCCTCCGGACTTGGCCGGCTTGGACGACGGCGGCGGGGCCTTGTCCTTCTTCGGGGCCTGCCAGAACAAACGCGACGGTCAGCAACAGCGGAGCAAGCTGCGCGGCCGTGCGGTTGGGTGGAGCGGGGAGGAGCGAGACGTACCATGGCGGAGGTGGCGGCGGCGCGAGGCAGGCGAGGAGAGCGACGAAGAGGAGGGTGCGGCGGCGGCGGGAGTCGAGGCAGGTGGGGATGAGCAGCAGGTATATGAGTTGGAGGCTAGGGTTTTCGGCCGTGACGCGTGCTCTCCACCGTCCGATGCGATCGGAGGGCTGGGACTCCGCTTTGGGACTGGATATCCACAACAACACCCTCAAAGGTGAGAATATTACGAAAGAATCACTGTAACCGCTTGGACTGCGCGCAAGCGTAATATGCATAACTATCCCTACATTATCAGTATATTATTACACTGCACCCCTAAAAAGGACTGCATATCGTGACTGTGAATATCTTTCAGAGGGCAAATCTGTAAAAGTAGCCCAGCCCGGCCCTTGTTCACAGAGTGGGTGACACCAGAAGCAGTTCACAGCGACTCATTTCTTTCTTCGGGAGAGGGCAAAGGCTAGAGGAGCGAAGCGGAAGAGCGAGGGAGCGGGTGACGTCACCGTCCTCGAGGGTTTCCCGATCGGCGGCGATGGCGGCCAGGACGGCGGCGAGGTTCGTGCAGCGCAGGCTCCTGTCCTCCGGCGGCAAGGTCCTCAGCGAGGAGGAGAAGGCCGCCGAGAACGTCTACATCAAGGTCCAGATTTCTCCCCTCTCTCCCTCCCTCCCTCCCTCACTCTAGTGCGGTACTGCGGGCTTCGGTTTCTGATCGTGAACGCGATTCCTGCAAGGCATGTGGGTATGAGAATGGTGATGCGATCTAAGGACTCGCGTCTAGTTCCGAAAGTGTTGGAAATGGCTCGTGATGCGGTCTATCTGTGCGAGCCGCGTGCTTCTGGTGACCTCCGCGCGTGTCGGGACTTGGTTTTTTTTTCTCTAGGGTTTCCTTGTTGTAGTGTAGTTCCAGGTAAAGGAGTGTGCTGGTGACTGGGGTTATGTTTTGGTGCAAACGATTGCTAGTTCCTGACATTGGAATAGTTACATGTGGCCCTGTTGCAGTAGAACATCGAGATATGTGGTTAAATTGTTGATTACCTACCTTGGCCATGCCAATGGTCTTCTTAGTAGTTTTGGTTGAGATTCATGGTACTTGATTGTGTGATGTCTGAAATTGTGGATTGTTAGCTTTTGGAACTTGTTCATGTGCAATTGTTGCATGCAATGACCCACCCTGCTTATGCTTGAGATTGGAAGCATGATGTTCATATGAGCTTGTTTACATTCCTTTATTAATGTTAAGGCCTTAAGATCCCTAATTTTTCTAGCAAAGAAATCATACATGTTACAGTGTTGCAGTTTTTCCATCAGCTATGTTTATTTGCTCCATCTTTTACTGCTGTTAGGGAACACCACTATTTATGTGTGTGTAATTAGGTGATAGAATCACACTTTATGATAGCTTCGGAAATCATGTATGCTAATTTCCTGTTCTATTTTTGTGTGTCTGATCAGTTTCCTGCAGTTGAAAACTAATGTTAAAATGGATGCTTCTTTGTACTGAATCTGGTGGATAAATAAATTGTGAGGGTGTGATCTGCATAAGCATGTTTTCTGGAATCATGGATGTGAACATTGTGACCGTAGCAGGTTTTCACTTGTAGCCTTAAACCATTAAAAATTATACTAATGCTTAGATGATTATACTGCTTGTAATACTTGAGTTTTGATGTGCCCTGCCTACCTGTCTGTGCAAGCTTTGTGCTCATGATGACATCCTCAAGTGTTGCAACTTGGGAGCTTAATCTAGGTTGCCTTGTTATACTGATCAATGTGGTTATGTTATGGTGTGTACTGTATACTGCTATTTGTTAAGAGTCCTGCACCCCTGATCCAGTGACACATCGATTTATGGTGGCTGTCTACCTGTCCATAGTAGTAGGTCCTGTTGGTCATTGTTTCTGGAATCATGAATTCAGAGAAGTTCTAGATGCTTTTCTTTACTTTATATCTGGAGTACTTAACCTAATTTCCTCTGCAGTCTTAGGCGCCGGTGGCATTTATCACACCTAGTCGCCTAGCTTCATAATTATTCTGCAAAGCTTCCACATAATTTCCTTTGGATATGTTGTAGCATAGCAGGTTTTCACTATTAAGTTTTAAGCTGCAGGAGTTATACTCTGCATTGCTACTGCTTAGACAATTGTACTGCCTATTATATTTGGATTTTGATGCCATCTGTTGGTAGGAGTCCCATTACTCATTTGAGGTCTGCTAGTGTTGTCTTGAGGATTTTTTTTTTCTAGGTTGCCTCCTTATAGTGTAGTTTGAGGAGGCAAGAGTATACTGGTGAATGAGATTATGTCATGGCTGTATACATGTTGTTTGTTAGTGGCATTGACATAGCATTTTTCATCCCTGGTCAAGTAACACACCATTTATTCAAAGTAACACACCATTTTTCAACCATTGCTTTCTGTTTGTGGGCGCACATGTCTTTGAGATACATTCTTATTGATTTTTGCAATCTTGACTGCAATAGTGGGTTGTTTTTTTGCTTCTGGAACTTTGAAGGCCACGAATTTTGTAAGTCCTGTTAGATTGTTTAGTGATTGACTCATAGAAAAGCCTATACATTATTTTCTTCTGAGTTTTGTTCCATCCCGGTATCAACAATCGTGATGTTTGTGTATCATGGCAATTTGTTGGTATATTGCTGCACTGTTGATGCTTGTGATTTGTTTCTGATTATACATTTCATTGCCTGACTGTTTGCAAAACTTCTATTGCACTCTATGAAAGTATTATCAGGTATAGCATGTGAGCTTATAATTTTGTTCTGAGTTCTTTGATCCTATCTAGAGTTAAGTTAGTTTAATCATCTGCTTTTTTGCTTATGTAGAGGAATAGAAGTAGTGATGAGTACATAATTAGGTGATACAATTAGAGTGTTCCAGAAGCTTGAGAATTTCTAGTATGCATGTGAAACTTGTTTATTTGTATGCCTGATCTGTAAGATAGAAATTATCATCGAAGATGACTGCAGAACTGCAGTGAAATACTTGTGCAATAAACTCAATCCAGATAGGCTTGTGTCACATAATGAATTATGGAATTGAATGTTTCACTTAACTGTAAAGTGTTTATACACTGCAGTGCAACGTAAACCTTAAATTTGACATGGTGTGTTAATTGCTCAAGTGGTGTCTGGATAAAAGCTTTTTCATTGCCTCTATGTACCTTTTCTTGGTGTTTATTTCTGACTCTCTTAATACTATTATTGTCTTGATGCTATGATAATAACACCCAGTGAATTGTGTTGTTACTGCAGAAAATGGAACAAGACAAGCTGGAGAAGCTCGCACGCAAGGTATGAAACACACAGTATCTCTCTATGCATTAAATTAGGCAGCATTCCTTTCGTGCACCATCATAACCTTCTGTTTGTTGATGTATTTTGCGGGGAATCATGAATTCTTTTATATGGAATTATGAATGTATGAATTCTTTTACTTGGAATCATGAATGCTTCACTGGTATATATGTCTTTGGCTATGTTTGTCCTTCCATGCTAAGTATAGGAACACTATATTTGTTTTGGTGCTGGAGGTTAGGAAGTCATGATAAAACTGTTTGTCGCTCTTACACAAGATGTAACATGATTTCAGGGTCCCAGCTCAGGAGAGCAAGCTTCATCAACCACAAGCTCTGCAGCAAGTGACGTGAAGGCTGCGGGCGGGCCAACAGAGTCAGCATCTGCGGGTGTGTCGACTGACAAGAACAGGAACTACGCTGTCTTGGCAGGCACAATTGCTGCCCTGGGTGGCCTGGGTTGGTATCTCTTGTCAAAGCCTAAGAAGTCGGAGGAGGTTGTGGACTGAAGGGGGGTTGTGAATGGGATCTGCGGACAGTCTGCCTCATCAGTTTCACCCTGGTTTACTTTCTGCGCATAGACCTGCACCTTCTTCATGGAAATAATTGTTGAAATGTACTCTGCACTACTTGTTCTGAGGCGGCATCATCGAACTTGACAAGTCGAACTGTTGTATGACGATCTACTACATCGTTGCTGAAGAGGTTTTTGGGTACTGCTGTTTCGAATGCGTGGAACCTGTTGGCTCTTGTCTTTAATCAGCAGTTCAGCACATACATGCCTTAGTGCATTCTGTGATGCTGAATGCGAATTGACATAATACATGCGTTGTCATTTGCCTCGGTTTTGCCCGAATGATCATATCTTCCAAATACCATTTCTGTAAGAATACAATGGTTATATATTGACACTAGGATTTCTGTACTGGGATACCGTAATTGAAGTTGCCCCATGTACGTATACGCACAGCAGATACTGTGCATAGTTCGCGTAGCGCGTACTGCAAATCTGGAAGAGCAGTCGCAACATAAAACAAAAGACAATCGTAGCAAGCTCTTTAACGTAGAAATTAAATGGAGCTGTCTAGATGACTAGGGGGGCATCGATAAACTAATGACAGCCATGAAAGGCTGAAACAAAACCATACTGCTTGCTTCACACAAGTATGCTGCTAACACTACACATAGCAGCATTTACAGAAATTACCGTTTTAATCAAAAAAAACTTGCCTGCCAAAACTGATGCAATGAAGTGGGCATACATGCCACCGAACCAACAGCGAAAACACGTGAACCATTTCTAGGTGCGATGAAGTGGGCATGGGGCACACAAGCTCTTGAGCTACTTATGTGAGCCAATTAAAAGCTACAGCTATCTGCTTGGAATATAAGTTTAGAATATAAGAATCTACTACCATTCTAGATGATACGTAGTCTGCTTTCATTCTCTCTCTTTAAATTAGATGATAATTAACTTCATAGGAAAGGTTTGGAAATTACCTTTTTTACGGATGGTTGAAGTAAATCCTAAAACTGCCCAATGAAAAACTACAAAAAGAAAGGGAGACTCTGAGGTCAGTGATAGTTCAATGAACCAGACTAGATTCATTCTCTAGTTCTTAGATAGGAACAGTATATTCATCTCTGATCCAAGCCTGATCTTATTCCAAATGTACATGGCTAAACTGGATCATACAGATTTCTATGCAGTATAACTCCAAACAGGCCAAGAGAACATTATACACATAGTTAGGCTCTAACTTTAGAAGAGAGCACACGGAACATATCACTCCGAGAGACATGCCTAAGAAGCTACAATTAAAAACTTTTTGACAATTCTGTGTGAGATCACGACGTTTGTTCCTTATTTCTTTGAATGTCAGATTCCCATGGACAATATAAAGGAGGTTCCTTGATCATCCAGCATTTGTAATCCTTGCACGCATACTGTTACCAAGTTCTTTCCTCTTTCACAGAGGGTAAACCTGGTAGCACCAATTTCCCTGTGGCCACTTTCCTATATCAATCAAAGCAAAATTTATTTGCACGTGATATTTTCCTGATTCTAGAAAAACCAGCAGTTCACATGGTGTGTAAGTGGCAAGCAAAATGTACAGGACAAATGTGCATGAATGCTTGCAGAAATGAAAGCTGGGTTGGATGGGCCATCTCACTTGGATCAATGGACTAAATGAATGTATGATGGGGCAACAAAATGAAATAGGAGCAGTATCAGTTAGCACACTGTACACGGCATAAATGCACGATGGTAGCTAGTCTTATTCAAGCATGTGGATGAATGATTGGATCAGTATTTATTATGATGATGCAAGACAGCAATTCAAATCCAATTACGTGTAGGTTAGGTTGGAATGTGCTACTGAAACTGCCCGTTGTCCTTTTCCAGCATGTTCTTCACACCACATGAGCGCAAAAATGGTACTAGGGTTTTGCTGCTGATGCAACATTGACTGTGAAGTGAAGCGGACAGTGAGGTGGCAATTCCTCAAAAATTTCCTTTACCAAATTACTTGCAGTAAATTTTTCCCATCCTCCTCATATGTGCTGGGTCTATAAATTTTCCACCTTGGCCTTCCTTCTCATCACAACCACTCAAAGCTCTTACTAGTGAGCAACTGCAGTGCAGAGAGTGAGAGATGGCAACATCAACACAGATCATGAACCCCAGCACTGAGGTTCTTGAGACTGCAGTGACCTCAGTGTTCCAGCCAGGGAAGCTTGCGGTCGAGGTGATTCCAGTGGATCATGACACAAATCCAACACCACCAATCCCGATCTTGATTGCATCTCCCAAAGATGCAGGAACATACCCTGTTGCCATACTCCTGCATGGTTTCTGCCTCCAGAACCATTTCTATGAACAAGTTCTCAGACATATTGCCTCTTTTGGCTTCATCATGGTTGCACCCCAGGTTAACTATTACTGCCCTCGAAAGCATTTCACATGTATGTATAGTCCATATTGATTTAGAAACATATAAACTGCTATGGTTACAGAAAGATACCAGCCTAGATCACAACTGCCAAATTACAATGAGAATTCATGTACTGACATGTTTCAGGTTCAATTCAATTGGTTCATCCCATGTTTGTTGGCTGACATAAATCATGCAACTCTGTAATTCTATTGGCAGTTCCATATCAGCATAATGGCCAAAGGTGACACTGAGGACATAACTGCAGCAGCCGAAGTGACAGATTGGCTCACTAAAGGGCTACCGTCAGTCCTGCCCAAAGGCGTCAAGCCGAACCTTTCCAAAATCGCTTTGGCCGGCCACAGCCGAGGTGGCCACACGGCGTTCTCTCTTGTCCTGGGGCATGGTAAGACCAATCTCAAGTTCTCTGCCCTCATTGGTCTCGACCCTGTCGCCGGCACAGGTAAATATTTACAAATCTCACCCAAGATCCTCACCTACGAGCCGTCCTCTTTTGACATAACTATGCCGGTCTTGGTCATCGGCACCGGGCTGGGAGAGGAGAAGAAGAACATACTATTCCCTCCCTGTGCCCCCAAGGATGTCAACCACAGGGAGTTCTACAACGAGTGCAAGGCACCTTGCTACTACTTTGTGACCAAGGACTATGGGCACCTCGACATGCTAGATGACGATGCTCCAAAGTTCATGACCTGCATGTGCAAGGATGGCAACAACTGCAAGGACATGATGAGGAGGACCATTGCTGGCATCATGGTAGCGTTCTTGAAGGCTGTGCTCAATGAAGAAGATGGTGATCTTAGAGTCATACTGAAGGACCCTAAGCTCGCACCAACCACGCTCGACCCTGTTGAGCACCGTCTGGCATGAGCAGAAAGATCATCAAAACATAAGGACTTGTTAATTTAAAAAACAGTCAGGTGCTTGCTTTTTTATGCTTCCAAAATAAATGTCAGCTGCTGTTGTTGTATGTTCTTTCCTAAGTCCAAATCATGATGAACTGAGTAAAAACGGAGAGCACTCTGTCTAAATGATACTAGCAGCCTTTACCCCAAAATCTATTGGAAGATGCTTCCTTTGATATTCAATAAAAATGAAATCATCCCAAGTATTTCTTTTAAAGGAGCAATATGACAACTTCTTGTTTCTTGTGGCATCCATTGGAAGCACTATTGGAAACTGCAGTATTTGCATCTCCCTCAAGTAAACGCAGTTTACCAGCTCTCTTGTGCCAGATAACATATGCCCGCCAATTATCTTCTAGGTTGTCTACAAAGACATGCAATTTCAGGTTGCAAACGAAGCACAAAATTTGCCAGATTACAAGTTTATTAAGGAATCCTAATCTACAAGGGTGGTTAAAAATGAGGGGCAGAACTATTGGAAACTGCAGTATTTGCATCTCCCCTAAGTAAACACAGTTTACCAGCTCTCTTGTGTCAGATAACATATGCCCTCCAATTATCTTCTAGGTTGTCTACAAAGAGACTGAAATACGCGATTTCAAGTTGCAAACGAAGCACAAAATTTGCCAGATGTCAAGTTTACGGATGCCTAATCTACAGGGGGTTAAAAATGAGAGGCATTCGAACTTGGGGGTACATGTCGCCGGTAGATGCTTGGTGTAGAAATAATAATAAATGCGCACAAGGAAGAGACCAGAGAAGGCAGGTTCACCGTCATACCGCGGCGACCGGCGAGAAGCAAGCAGGACGCGGCGGCGGCGGCGGCGGCGACCGCCATCGCCGAGCAAGCTATTGGATCGGGCTGCTCTATTCTGAAGCAGCACGTTGGGCTGAGACACACAGGGCGCGCGCGTCTTCATCCCAAATGGTTGGCCCGGCCCAAGAAATACAACGGTGACGTCAATGGCGACCGATCAAACCGGAGCCGGCTGCTGAACATGCGTTGATCACGATTGGACTGACGCCTGATTTGGAGTTTTGCTTCGGCTTCTCCTGACAACACCACCCTCCGACGACTACTCAACAATTGTTGCCGTTTCCCAGAAGCACGCGAGTGCAAAGATGCATCGGCACGCCTAAACGCGAAGTGCGCTGTCGCTAGGAGACGAGGTATGGTCTTTAGGCAAGAAAACAAGGTCGACTCGTTCAACATTTGGATGGAGCTTTGAACATGGACAGAGCACGCACGATTCAGGAATGGCACATTGGCACTTCTTGGATCTTGTTTCTCCGTGGTCTAGATGAGTCGACAGGCCTTTGAAACATGAGTCCTCGTTTCTTTTTATTCTAAGACGTGTACGTATTTAAGATTCGAACGTCATAATTTGTGATCGAGAGTTAGTTGAAAAAATCATGAATTGTAGTAACATATAAATGTTTATATATCGGCCTCATGATTGAAAGTGTTTTTCGTATGAGTTCAATTTCATGGTAATGAAAAAAATAGAATTGAAGTGCTGGCATATTTACGGATCGTGCCTGTGACAATCTAGGTGTTAATTATAGCAAGCCAATAGGAAAAATATTGTGTATGGTTTGAATTGTATGAAATTTGAGTAAAGTTATGAAAATAAGGGTATTTATGTAATTTCACAAAAATACAAGTCCTTTTATGCAAGTAGTTGAATTACAAAGATAACTTTCAAAGTTACTAAGGGTTAAAATGTAAAAATGCAAGTCATCATGACCTGCCATAAATATTTGCAGTTAAGTCTAAAACTACATAAAATTCACCTTACTAAGGACAAAAATTTATTAAGTTTGATTTAAGTCTAAAATTGTAAGATAAAGCTGTGTACTTTAGGTTTTTGAACTTGATCCCTAAAGCAAAGTTGTAGAATTTAAAAAACTCTACAACTTCTGTTTTGATTGTTTCCTCATTAGAGCTTTGGATCAGTGGGAAAATTCAGTTTACAGTGAGGTCTCTGAGATTTTTGCAAATTCTAAGGAAGTCCTTCGGACCCCCTTCCCTCTTCTTCTTCCTCTGGCACTCTGCTCTGCTCCTCTGGCTCCTCTGCCGCCGGTCGTCAGCGCCGCTCACCGCCGCTCCAGTTCCTCCCCGGCGCCACCTCCTGCTGCCCTCACCACCACACGTCGCTCTCCCCTTCCCCGGCCCGGCTTCCCTCCCCCTCTGGCCTTTCCCGCGCGCGCCACGCCAACCCGAGCGGCGCCCGGCCGCCACCTCGTCGCCGCTGTGTCCCGCGCTCGTGCCTGCTCTTCTTCCTTCCCTCTGCTGCCCAGTAGCACCAGTAGACCGCACTCAATCCATTTCCCTCTCTTTTCCTTGCCGAGCGCACCCGGAGCCCCAAGCACCACCGCCGCCCCCTTCCTCCACTCCGGCGACTCTCTGTTCGCCGTGGGCCGCCGCCGTCGGTCTCCCATTGCCCACTACGACCCCCTGGGGAGCTTCCCCTCACCTCACTGACTCTCCCAGGCCACTTCTCGTGGCCGGACTTCCACCGGAACCACCTCGCCGTCGTTCCCCTCCTCGCCGGTAAGCTCCTGTCGCCGTCGAACCCCTACCTCCGTCCCTACTCCGTCCAATCCGACCACCCCAAAAGCTTCTCCTCCTCTTGCTGCAGCTATTAGACCAGAGCTTGGCCGCCCTCCTCACCGGGAAGCCCCTCGCCGACGAGCTCCTCCTTGCCGCCGCCTCGACCGCCGTGGGAACCCCGCATCTGGTCACCCCCTCTTCCTCCCAAGCCCACCACTGGACGCGCCTTGAGCTCCTGATGCTCGTGGGCCAGCCCTTCTCCACCCCCGACGCCGACCCACGCCGGAATTTGGCCGGCGACATCCCTGCTCTTCTTCCCTGATGAGCCAAGGGCTTATTTGAAAAGTTCTAAGGGCCTCCCTACAAGATTCCAGAACCCCCCCCCCCCCCAATTCAAAAGCTGTGAACTTCAAAAATATGTAGAAAATTCATAAAAATGTCAAACTAGTTGGGTTTGAATCTTTGTATTAAATACAACAAATTTTGTATTATGATCATGAGATGAATATGTGTACCTTAATTAGATCTTTTGATCCATAACAGTTCTGAGGCTCAAATTTGAAATATGATGTGTGTGTGCTATAAGCAGAGCTGTGTAAAATTTGGAGACTTAGAACAGTCATCTAGCTATGATATTTAGATATCTTTGCTTCCTATTGATAAAAGTTCCATGATTTAATTCCAAATGCATTTCTTCATGTTTGTGGCTGAAAATTTTACATTAGCCTTTTTTTAATAAAAATAATCCAAGATAAAAGTTTGAGAGCCAAAAACTTAATGTAGCTTCAGCAATGAATTTAAGTTTAGATTCAAAGAAAATTCATGAACAATAGCTCTAGTTCATGAAAAATTATGAAAATATTTTTAGGTGTTGATCTTGAGTAGTGTGTCATGTCCATAAATTTTCAACCCATGATCAGGTATAGAACAACTAGAATAAATAGAACTTAATATGATAATGCTATATTCCTAATTAATCAAAGTAGGTCCATAATTAAATAATAACCTAGGGTTATTAAAGATAATTAGCTAGTCAAATAAATAAATTTATTAAATGTAATTAGTATGATTATGTAAGATAACCAAACATACTACCTAATGTAGTTAGTTTAAATGTTTGGGGTAAACGACCATGTTACTTAATGTAACTAGGTGGTTTAATTAATACCCGATAAATGACTGCCCAATAAAGGGAAATTATATTGTTTACTAGTATGTAATGTTAATTTAATTGGATTGCAACTTTATCATGAAATAGAATAAAAGTCTATACATTTTCTAAACTGCATCATTTACATCATATGTAGACTCGACGCTTCTCGCCGACGGAGATTATCAGATTCTCCCGGAACCCGAAGTGGAAATCTCTGAAGACCCCGGAAACATCATCGGAGATTTAACTGAAGCCCTGAACCCGAGTTCGGAAGAATTTGTTAACGTCTCTGACCCCGGCCTCGCCAGTGAAGGCAAGCCCCGGACATAAACCCACTATTTTATTTACACTGCAATCTACATTTATATATATACTTGTGCATTAAGTTCTTAGGAATTGTCTGGAAACCCTAGTTGCATATTCCTAGGAATCGATGTACTGAATATTAGAACCTGAGTCCGACTAGTGCTATGCTAATAGGACCGGTAGAAGTCGAGTGATTTCCTGTCACTCGCGCGATATAGGAATTGGTTGCTTACAATCCTGCAATCACTATAAGGATGACGGACGGGGTTACGTGCAGTATCATGGAAAGGAATGATACCCCGTCTGTGTTGATGAATTTGTTTAAGGTCGCAATGTGTGGTAGTGGCGGTTAAGTGTTTGAAAGTACTAGCCACATGCCGTGAAATATGGGTAAGCGGTAAGCCTAGTAACCAATCGGCCCGTAAAGTGGACTCGTCCCCCACCACTCGACTTTTATTGTTTATTTACACGCACCGACGTGTGGGAGTATGTTCTGCAGAGCAGACGGGAATACGATCATTGTTGTAGACGTATGTCCTGCACATTGGATGTGCGTATGGTCCTGCAGTCGCTTGTGGTGGTATTGTTCCATGACCCGGAATGAAAGGCAAACGGTTGCTTGGGAACGACCTGTTGGTGTTCCAAGCGTGTGAGTTAGGTTTACCTTGCAACGATTGAAATTCGATTCAGAATTATCCGTTTCTCGCGGAGATTGAGACTGATTAATACTTCTGCCACATACAGTAACAAGAGCAACTTAATAATGATGAAAGATGATGTTTGTTGAGAAAGTTCTACCCTGTGTGAGTAGTTTTAGTTGCTTACTTAGAATGAATAATCAATTAGAATCTGAAAGCTAAAATTTGGAATTAAGGATCTACTCTTTATTACTTTTCAGCTGAAATTAAACCCAGAACCATCAAAAACCTTAATAAGTCTAGTTACATGGCTAAATATACCATAAAATGGTTAAGCCTTGCTGAGTATTAGAGTACTCCGCCTTGCAATATGACTTTATTTTAGGTAATATCTCTGAAGACCCTACTCTTACCATGCCATGGCCCTATGCTCTTCCTGATGGTTGGTCCGTGGAATGGGACCCGTCCTCGGCCAACACTGATCATACCGAGTGATGTCATGCTAGGGCTTAGCATGATATCCGTGCTGGCGACATGTATAGTTGTCGTATTTTAAATTCCGCTGCCGTGAACTTGAAACTTTAAAATAGTTTGTAATAATTTCTATCAGTTTGGAACTTATGCTACTTTTGGAAACTCTTGTAATATAAATGCCTGTGATGTAAAATATGATGGCAACTGTATCTCTGGACTTGCCTTCGTGCGAGGTATCTTGTTTCATCCTGCATTCGGTGGTTTATCAGGACGTTACCCGACAGGCCGAGGGGTTACACCATTTGAAGTACGTTGGAGCTCTTGAGAGAGGACTTGCGTACTTGAGCCGGTGTAATTCAGGTCGGTTCTGCCACAATGCCAGCTCAAATCCTACCTTACATTTTTTAAAGGAAAAAAAATCTGATTTATACCCTTGAACTATCGCAAAAGCTACAAAACTGCAGGTAACAAGTGTCATTCAACTATTGAAATCGAACAAGTTTGACCTTTTGGGTGGTTTCAAAGGTAATTTTATATTTTTTTAAAATTAAATAAGTCTAATTAGATTAAAGAATAAAAGTAATTCATTTTATATCAGAAAAATACGAAACTAGTACTAATTTTTTCTAAAAATATAACCTATCTATTATTACTCTATTTAAATCTTATTTATTCAAAATAATAGCTATAACTATAAGCAACCAAATACTATGAACGTGAAAAAATTGGATCTGAATAACTGACAAGTAGAGTTCCAATAGATATGTTATATTTTTAGAAAACTTTTGATAACCATTTCGTATTTTTTGATTTAAAATAAATTATTTATGAATTTTTTAGTTTAAATTTGAATATTTTTTATTTTTAAAAAACCATCTTTGAAACCATCCAAAGAGCTAAATTTACCCGGTTTCGACTGTTGGATAGCATCTGTTCTCCGTTTTTTATAGTTAAGAGTTTGAAAACTAAACTTTTATGATAGTTTGAGGGTGCAAACCAAATTTTTTCTTTTTAAAAAAATAAGGGAGTACATATAGCGGCTAATTATAGGGAGCATCAGAAGAGCCTTGTTACTCCGTCAAGAACATACGAAGTTGCTGACACATCATTGCATTTGATTAGTAGCCTAGATAGGATATGCATCCACGATGGATGATCTATAATTAGCGTCGTAGCCTTGTAGCCTTGTAGGTACATAAGCTACATAATGCACGTGCGATGAAAACGTCCCCTGTTTTATTTTCCCAGCATGTTCACAGAGCAGAGCTACTCGAACTCACTTTGACCACTGTAGCTACCTCGCTGGCGCGTACACGGCTGGCCGATGGAGCTCTATAAATTTGCCACCTAGCTTCATCCTCTCTTGTCGTCACACCATTCATCGGTTCATCCATCACAATTCACAACCAGCTCCAAGCTATCTTAGCAGGCAGACACTGCATTCGATCGTGAGCAAGAGATAAAAACGGCAGCACCTGTGCGGACGGCCATGGCGACCCAGCAGGTTCCTGAGCCGCCGCCTGTGGTGGTCACCTCGGTGTTCCAGCCAGGGAAGCTCTCCGTCGAGATGATCCCCGTGGATCACGACGCGCTCTCGATGCCCCCGATCCCCATCCTGATCGCCGCCCCTAAGGACGCCGGAACCTACCCCGTCGCCGTGCTCCTGCATGGCTTCTTCCTCCAGAACGGCTTCTACGAGCAGCTGCTCAAGCACGTCGCCTCTCGTTCGGCTTCGTCATGGTGGCGCCACAGTTCCACACGAGCCTCGTGTCCAACGGCGACGCCGACGACATCGCCGCGGCAGCCAGGGTCACGGACTGGCTCCCCGGGGGCCTGCCGGCCGTGCTCCCGGCCGGCGTCGAGGCCGACCTCTCCAGGCTCGCCCTGGCCGGCCACAGCCCCGGCGGCCGCACGGCCTTTGTTATAAACGATGACGAATAAACGATGAAAGTAAATAGATCAAACTGAAAGGGACAGAGATTTAACGTGGAAAATCCAACCAATGCGGAAGGAAAAAAATCACGGACGCCAGCCAGCAAGAACTTCAATATATCAAGAGTCGGGTTACAACACCGTGCGGCGGCTTACAAGAAGATTAACCTCAAGGAGTCCCTTCCCTGGGCTCGCACCGACCACGTTGGACCCTGTTGAGTACCGGTTGGCATGAGCAGAATATCGTCGTTACTCATGACTCATGAGCAGTCGTCATGACTTCATAATAAGTTTCTGCATTTGTTTGTTTTTTAATTTGTTCTACCTGTATGCAACTCTTTACTCCATTCATATATTTATAAACAAACAATTTGTTTTAATAAAAGTCGATCGATTTGATTGGATAAGTAGACAAGTAGTATAGATATATGCTTCCCATGCATGTGTGTGTACGCACTTTCTTTGGTTTTATTTTTTTAAAAGAAAAAATTGTTTGAGCGAGCGTTTCATTAGGAAAGAGTAAAAAGTTTTAATACACAAACGCACACACTACCTACGTATTACCAAACTACGAAGGGTGGTAACTTACATGATTGAAAAGAAGAAAGAAATGAGCTAAGAAAAGACACTAAGGAGTATCTAGCAATGAAGACTAGTCATACATGCATAGAAGCAGGTGGCGATCCAACACGCTGCTTCTCGGTCATTTGCTTGATTAGAGTCATTGATGGGAATGTGAGGCTTCCCGATCTTCCATCGGAGGATAACTATTGATTTAGTGACAACACGACATAAGCGATCCAGCTTTTGATCAACAAAATTCGAGCCCACAATCAAAGCACCACGAAGACTAATTATTGCCTGTGAATCAAAGAACATAAGTAAAAACGAAGAAGACCGCAACAAAAATTGCAAGTGAATAATTAAGCTCACGAATTGGGGTCTTAGACTGCGAAATTGTTCTTGATAGATTAATCTAAACAAAATACAAGATTTTTGGACGGCAGCTACTGAAATCTAAACAAAATACAAGCTTTTGGACGGCAGCTACTGAATATTAAGATCTTTGAGCCGGCCAAGAAACCCTAGACACGTCCCTATTGGACTCCGATACAATACACGGGCCGACGGCCTAAAAGACGGCGGTGCAACATCCTGACAGATTCTGGACGTCCACTTGTTTCGACGATTTCTGTTGACTCGAACCTGATAATGAAAGTTTATCTCTTTAGCTTTCCATACATATGTGAACGTCGAATTTGGACTCCATATGCGACCTAGGTGTTGATTTTAGGGCACGCTGCTCCTGGACTCCGAGGCAGACTCAAACTCGGGATGTTGTGGACCTCCGGCTTAACTTGGACATCCCGTATAATCTTTTCCTCCTCCAAGTCTTTCTCCGAATACTTTCTGGTCCTCTCCATTATTTCTAAGTACAATAACATCATTAGGTAGCATACCGTTTTCATAATTACAAAATGTACATAGGAATGAGCTTACTTTTTGATTTAGGCGACGTGCATGAGCTCCAGTGGTTAATCCTTGCGTATCCATGTGAGGAATGGTGTTTGTATCCAAATGAGTGATGTCCTCATCAGGCATCGGGTTAGGCCTGGCAACGGGTACCCGAAACCCAAGACCCGATAGGTAAAAACTCCATTAGGGTCCGGATTTGAGCAAATTGTTGGACCCACGGGTCTGTTAATGGGAAAAAAGAGGACCTAACAGGTATAGTGGGTACGGGTTCGTTCTTCATGAACCCATACCCGTTTACCCATGGGTAAAAAAAACCCAATTAAATTAGCCCATCCCATTTAAAAAATTGTAGCCCAAGCCCAACAGTCCAACTACTCCTAACCCTAGTCTTCTACTCTTCTCTCACCCAGCCACCTGTCACCCACCCCATCCCCACGCGGCCAAGCCGCCGCCGCCTCTCTCTCAGACTCTTTGCTCTCACGCCGTCGGCCGCCGTCTCTCACGGCAGTGCAGCCACGCCGCCGGCCGCCGCCTCTCACGGCCTCACGCTCGCGGCTCGCCCATGCCGCCAGCTCGCCCACCCAGGCACCTAGCCAGCTCGCCCACGCCGCCGCCTGCCCACCGCCTCTCACGCTCGCCCATACCGCCACCCCGCCAGCTCGCCCACGCCGCCGCCTCTCAGAATCGCCGTGGTCCGTGGAAAGCCGCCGCCGCCGCCGCCTCTCAGGCTCACAGTGGAAAGCCGCCGCCTTGGCCGCCTCCGAGAGTTCCGTCGGCGCCAGCCTGCCAGGGCGCGGCCCGCTCCCATCCATCGGCGATGTTTCCGATCCAGGCGCACAACCGATGGCGACGCACGTGCACATGGCGGGGATCACAGGCTTCAACGAGGACACGGGCCGGTGATCTTCTATTCTCTTTGACCTTTTTCGCCATGGCAGTTGCAGACAGTTAACCTCCCAAGTCCCATTCAAAGGGACACTGTCGCCAAGCGCAAGGACTCGGGAAGCACTGAGCAGACGGGCACTGGAGCTGGATCAAAGTTGAGGCCACCAACAAACAAGAAGAACAACCGGCCCCCAATTTTGTCCAAGTTCGACCACTACCACCGATTGCAACATTCTGCAATCTCTTGTGTAAGAAAAAGTTCATTGCAGTTCTTATTATCTTTATAGTTAGTGTAATTAGTATGCAAAAGTTTAATTAAATTTCTTAACAGATTTAATAAAATGGCTGCACCTAGTGCCAATAGTAATCAAGGTCCAAATAGTTGGTCTGAATCTGTTAGTGACTCAAAGCCAGTTGAAATAGATGATGAAGATGCGGTTCAAATTGTAGAAGAAAAAATTGATGGTGCTAAATGTGGTTCCAAGAGAAAACTTACTTCACCTGTTTGGAATGAGTTTAGTAGAATTATAGTAAGAGGTGTGGTAAAGGCAAAGTGCATGACTGTTCAAAGTACCTCTCTGGAAACAATGGAACTAAGCACCTTCATGATCATTTGAAGATCTGTACATTGAAAAAAATCAAGATGGCTAAGAATAAGTCACTTTCCCGAGCTTCTTTAAGGTTTGGTTCGTCGAAGTCGGGGGCAATTTTAGTTGAAAATTATACATTTGATCAAGAGACAGCTATAAAAGAACTTTGTGCAATGATAGTACTGCATGAGTATCCCTTGAGCATGGTTGATCATGCTGGTTTCCGAAGGTTTGTAAGCTCTCTTCAGCCATTGTTCAAGATTGGGACTAGAAATACAATCAGGTATTTAAGATGCTCATTATGCTATTGTCCTTATGTTTAGTTGCTTACCTGTATTGTGAAATGCATTTGTGATGGTCTTTTATTTTATTTTTAGAAAGGACATATTGATGCAATATAATGTTGAGAAGAAGAAAGCTATTGAATACATGGCTGGAATTGATTCTAAGGTGGCTATTACTACAGATATGTGGACCTCTGGTAATCAAAAGAGAGGTTATATGGCCATCACAGGTCATTTCATTGATGAATCTTGGACTCTTAGAAGCATTATCATGAGGTAACTTATTGAAGGCTGTAGCATATAATTTGGTATTCACATATAGGTTCATCTTTATTGAGTAACATATTGTTATATGATTACGCAGGTTCATTTATGTCCCTGCCCCTCACATTGCTGATGTGATTTGTGAAGAATTATATGAATCTTTGGTTGATTGGAACCTTGATGAGAAGATATCCACTGTGACTCTTGACAACTGCACTACAAATGATGCGGTAATTCCTTCTCTTGTGAGAAAGATTGGAAAGAGTAAACTTATGAATGGTGGTAAACTTTTACACATGCGTTGCTGCGCTCATATCCTCAATTTGATTGTAAAGGATGGTCTAGAACCTTTGAAAAATACAATTGAGAATATTCGTGAAAGTGTAGCATATTGGACAGCCGCACCAAAAAGAATTGAGAAGTTTGAGGAGATTACTAAGTTTGTCAAAGTTCATACGAAAACTAAGATCTCTCTTGATTGCAAGACTAGATGGAACTCAACCTTCAACATGCTTAGCATTGCATTACCTTATAAGGCTGTTTTCATTAGAGCCAGTCGTATTGATAAGCAGTACACTTGTTTGCCTAGTGAGGAAGAATGGAATTTTGCAGCAGAAGTTGTAGAAAGGCTTCGCATATTTAACGATATAACTGAATTATTCTCTGGAACTCAGTATGTTACTGCAAACATTTACTTTATGAAGATCTGTGAGATTAGAGTAAAAATTAGGCAATGGTCCACTTGTGGCAACCCATTACTAGAAACAATGTCAGCTAATATGATTGCCAAGTTTGACAAGTATTGGTCTGATATTCAAGGGCTAATGGGCATTGCAACTGTTCTTGATCCTCGGCTTAAAACTTTGAGCTTGCTGATGTGTTTTGAGTGGTTACTTGGTACGACCGGACAAGTTTGTGAGGATAAGGTTGCCTTAGTTATGGATTTGCTACGGGATCTAATGATTGAGTACCATATTGAAGTGGAAGAAGAAGAAACCACAACAGCACCTACTAGTAATATGGAGTTCTTATCATCCTTTAGTGCACGTGTGGCAAGCACAACACCAGAGTCCATGATGTATAAGTCTGAGGTAGAGAGGTACTTAGAGGATGGACTAGTACCATTAGATACCAAGGATTTTAATGTTCTAGATTGGTGGAAGGTAGCTGGATCTCGTTACCCAACTTTGAGGAGGATAGCTAAAGATATTTATGCAATCCCTATTACTACAGTTGCTTCAGAAGCTCCTTTTAGTACAAGTGGAAGAGTTCTTAGTGACCATCGCAGCAGTTTAACCCCTCAGATGATAGAGGCTTTGATGTGCTCACAGGATTAGTTTCGTAACAAGTACAGAGGTGAGTACATAGCATTATCAAATTCATATTTTTTCATTGTAATTGCAACTAATAAATCATTTCTTGTTGGCTGTTGGCTACTGCAGTTGATGACAAAGACAAGAATGCTGCTTCATTTTGGTCTTGTCTCCAAGATATTCAAGAAGGTCTTCAGGAACTTAAAGTTTAATCCATCAAGTATTTAAGTATTTTGAGACTATATCAGTTTTAATTGTAATTAGTTTGGGTGAGTAGCATTTTGACTTTTGAGACTAGCATTTTGAGACTATATCAATATTATTGTTGCTGAATGGTTTGCTTAATTTTATTGTTGAATGATTTTTATTTTGCTAGAGAATGGTCTGTTGTGTTCAATGTTGATTCAGGTATGGGTACCCGATGGGTACCCATCACCCACGTGGGGATGGGTATGGGGAAGAACCTGTACCATGGACGGGTATGGATTTACCCGTGGGTATGGGTTTGCCTTCGTGGGTGTGGGTTTAGGATGGGTAAACCCGGTGGGTTTGTACCCATTGCCAGGCCTACATCGGGTGGAGCACATTGCTCTTGAAGACCATGTTGTTTCACTCTAATTAGATCTTCCATGCTATGATCTCAACTAAGGAGTCAAACCCTCTCCGAAATCCGAATTGTCTTCACGACCATTTCCTGACCTTTGAGCCACCCATCCCATCCATCTTCTGGCTGTGGCATGAGCGTTTTGTGACCAGTTGGATGTAAGAATTTGAAGCGGCATTCTCTATTGAAGACGCAACGGATAAATAAATAGTCTATATATGTTTTGTGGTTTTTGGCGCCGAAAACTTGATGGGTGTACATTCTAAACATCTGCTCGACCAAAAGAACGTAGGGGCTCTGTCCTCTACCTCGATCATTGAGAGTTGAGACCATCTCCTTCTCATGTGTCTGTGCGTTGGAGCCAAGCCCAATGAGCCACACACTTTTGTCCAAGTGTATACACATTACCGTGACAAAACAGCCACCGACTCTCGCCAACGAAAAGTCAAGCGCAATCGCCTTCGTCCACCATGGCGCAGGGATGGACACAGAGATAAATGGTAATCATCCTTACAAGATTATCTAGATGAGATTGAGATCTTGTTCAGCCGGTGAAGTAATAAAAACGACCGAAACCTTTGGCACTGGGAGCAACTCTGTGCTTAGTTTCCGAGTGCCAAATAGGACAGAAAAGTCACGTAATGATCTGCAAATTGGATCGTCTTATATATTGACTCCTTCCATTGCAAGAAGGAACAACATGGGCGATAACATGTCATCATACTCCGAGCCCTCGACGATCATGGCATATTCGACAGCTAGGTTTCCCATTCATTATAATTTTTGTATTTGCCATGGCCCATGGATATACAACAGGGAGAAACTCAGTTCATCCATCGCATGGAGAACCCTAAAATTGGCATATGTTCGAGTGTAGTTTAGCTAGTAAAGTTTCTTGTGGTAGAATCTGCCACTCGGTTAGGACGGAGCTAGAAACTCCCTCCAGCCCGGGCTAAACCATTAACGAGTTAAACATTGACTAAAATTATATCTAATACTACTGTTTTGTGCCAAAATGTCAGAGTAGATTTACATGGGATGAACAAGCTGGACCCATTCTGCAGCACGCCCAGCACGGGCCCTGACTCCGCCCATACCACTCGGATTCGAGTTCTCGACTTAGCATGGGTGTTCGCATTTTTCTGAATTTATTACATGATTTAACCGGCGCTATTCTTTCAGCGGTAGGCGACGTGCCCATCGACAACGAGGCACATATGGTGACTTCAAAGGATCTGCCGGCTTAGTCTCTCGGAGGTGCTCATAGGGGTAATGTTACGTGCGTTCATTCATAGAGGTGAGTGTGTGTGTGTTTGTGAGCATCTATGTCTGTATTTCGAAAAAATTACACCCTTTTTCTAGGGGAAATTCAGAAAACATCACTGGTGTTCTGGTGATGTCCAGCAAATAGCACTCCAAATCCATGTATTCAACACTGGTTTCACAAAATGGATTCGTAAAATAGCACCTCATATACTTTTTCCATTCTTTTACTTCTTTTTAATCATTTCTTCACATAACCACATGGAAACAAACCAAAATACCCTTGCTGATACAACGACCTCCCTTTTTATCCTTTCATCCAGATCGAATAGCGGAACAATAGATTTCGCCATGCTATGAAACCACACATGCAGATGTGTTGTAGCATACAACTCGTTGCCATGCGGACGGTTGGTAGCCTTGCTGTTGTTTAGATCCCACGATAGTCTGCGCTGTCCGTGACCCTTTTTAGCATTCGATTAAATCAGTTATGATGATTTCGGTTTAGCAAAACGGTCATCAAATTTGCTAGAAAACTAAAAACTGATCGAAGTTCATTACATTAAATTGGTTTGGTTAATAGGCTAACCGATATATATATATATATATATATATATATATATATATATATATATATATATATATATATAGTTTTGGTATAATGCACCTGCGTGCATTTTGTACACAGAATGCACCCACCATCTCAGTTGTAACTATGACTGTTCTGGTTGCAAATAGATTGTATCCAGTTGCAACAGGGTCAGTCTGAGTTGCAAACCGGTTCCCATCCAGTTGTAATCGGATCGGTCTGAGTTGCAACCGATTCACATCCAGTTGCAACCGGATCAGTCGCTCCTAGTTGCAATCAGTTCCGTCCAGTTGCAATTGGTTTATTCTCCCAGTTGCAATTGATGTAGTCTCTCGGTTGCAATTGCAGGATGGGTGCATTTTATACGGAGAATACATCTTGTTTTATTTTAGCCTATAGTGTGAATAGTATTCAATGCACTGGCGAGCACCATCCGTGAATCAAAATTCCGGCGGGATCTCGCAACCATAAAATCACACAGCAGGTAGTAAAATTGCTGAATGGAAATACACATTAATTTCAGCCGCATTCACAGCTGATGTTTCCTATTTCTCCTCACCTCTGGACGGTTAATGTCTATATATGCTAGCATGGTGTTACGCCGAGACCGGCGGCACGGCTGCAGAACCCCTAAGCGGCGGTAGGGCGGCGGCCAAAGCTCTCGTTCCCTTCCGCATCGACTACACGGCTGCTGAGGATCCTCTGCTGTTGGAGCGAGATCCTTCTGCTGCTGTCCTGCATGAGCTGAGGAAGTCAAATGGGCTTGCGGCGGCGCAGCATGCCTCCAGCGACCACGGCTGCTTCCACGGCTGCAACCTCAGTTGTCCCCTCCCTCCGTGACGTCTATCGCGGACAGCTTTGCAACGACAGGTCAGCTGCCCCCTCTGATTTACAGCGACAGGTCTGCTGCACCCTCTCTCCGAAAAACCTGCCCCCTCTCTCCGAAAAATCTTCTGCTCTTGATCATGTTTCTCACCCACCGCTGCAGGCGCTATTGGGGGCATTTCGGCACTAGCTCGCCGGAGTACTACACAATCTGGTGTTCTCTGATTGCGCGCGCACTATGTAGTTTGCAGTTTTAAAATCGATCTCCTTTTGCAGATGTGGTGTGCAGAGAAGATTTTGTTTAGGGTTTGCAGATGTGGAAGATTCTCCTTGTAATCAATTTTACTAGAATTTGATAAAATTTCTTTGGGGATATGATTGCAGGAAAGAAAAGATACAGACGTGCGGCATGCAGGATGATGGTTTGGAGCTGGAGCTCCCCTCCCACCAGATGGATACGTGTGTATAAGAAACTAGCAATCTTGCTTTGGCTGCAGTTGTACTCATGCATGGCTTTTCTTTTTAATTTCACTTCTTAATAATCCTTGTAAATAATACCAAAGGATAATCTTTTAGAACAAGGAATAGTTTTTCACAATTCGGTTTAGATATACGAGAGTAACTGGCCACATACGCATCTAATAATTTTTTAGAGAACAAGGAGTAATTTTAAAGATGTGAAAATATTTTTTCTTAATCAGATTTACTTACACGAACGAAGTAATTGGCCACATACACAAGGAATAATCTTTCCCAAAGGACTAATCCTGTAGAACAACCAATAATTTTCCCTAAATGTGAGTAAACTTTTGAGAATCATAGTGCAAATGGCTCAAGTATACGCTGTCATGGGAGTAATCTTGTATAACAAGGACTAATTTTCATAATTGCTGCCATAAGGATATTGTGGTTGCAAATGCCGCCCTGTCGGCTATTTTACTTCTTTTTCATCTGATGGCTTTTAGTTACTACCCATATCCACAAAAGAATTATGAAGTAAATAAGAATAATTTAATTACTTCTTTTTGGGCAAATAAAACACTTGTAAAATTACTCCATCATCTTCAATCAGTCCTAGTTTCGGTACGTGACTAGTTACTACTTTTCAATGGCACAAAAGTCCGCTGATACTGTTAGTAATTAATAGGGTTTAAGATTAATCTGTACAACCAGAGCAGCATACGAGAGAACATACATTTACTAGCGGTTAACATGAATAGCCCTAGTACTACACAGACTGTACATCTAACATAAACGGACACCAGATCTAGCCACGAGATCATCATAAAAGAATTGCATGGAACACTGGATTAACTTACAAGTCACGCGATAATAACGCGTAACGCGCGCGCGTGTGGCTTGTTTGTGTTCATAGCGTAGCATCCTTCACCCTTTGTCTCACATATGTAGAGGCTCACAAAGCCCCACATATATATTGGTATATGTCCACCTAAGTGAGCAATGCGGGACTAAAGTCTCACATGCCATTTCTACTACACCACCTTGGCTTCCTATACGGAATTGGGCCACCCAATCACCAGCTACGTATGGGCTTAGTATAGGCCACAATTCCAACATATACTTTATAAAACAACTGATTCCACTCGCTCCACGTTATGCAAAAAGCATCCCATCTACAACTAAGCATTCCATGTTTCAATGATTATTTACTCCTTGCTCGGTAGTTTATAAAATGTATTGAGTCAAATTACTCCTTGTTATGCATAGGTAGTCCTTTGTTTCTATGGTAATTACTCCATGATTCAATGACTAATTACTTCTTCTTGGTCAAAAGTACTCCAATATTGCTAAAATTTAGATACTCATTCTCAATGCTTAATTACTCCATATCAACAGCTACGATGTCAAATGGCTAATTGTTGCTTTGACACCTCGTGCTCGACGCAGCAACCACCGTGGCCGCGTCAAAGTGATTGCCGGAATTGGACCTGAATCATATTAGTTGTATCCATTCAAAGCCAATCCAGATCACACCATCGAATTAAAAGCGCAATTTGCAGCTGATTGGTCAACTGGGTATTTATTCAGATCAGCAATAGCGGTTTTTACTCCCCCGCACCCACAACGGAGTAATACCTTGCTGGAGCTCGGACGGAGACGCCGTCGTGCGCGCGAATCGATCCAAGGCATTAGATCGAATGCGTAATACAGATGGGATCCGATTTTTGCTACCGCGCATGAAAACAGAATAATTTTAAGACCCCGAACGCTCACCGGAGGTCGCTTTCGTACGCGCTGAATATTATTCAGCTCGCAACGAGCTATATATATATATCTCTGGAGAAATGCATCAACCAAAAAATAAATAAAATGAAAAGCAATCTAATAAGTATAGTTTCATACGTAGACATCATATAAGAAATATAATTTTAGGGTAAGGCTTAGGCTTAGCCACAGTTAAAAGAGGAGAATTTAGAAAGTAGCACATGTTTCAGTTGGTGCTCAAGAAACATCACCGGTAACTTGTACATTCATGAAACAGCACGGCAAACACCCATGCGATTCCCAAAACAGCACTGGTCCTCGTTTCCCCCTCTTTTAATCTTTTTCCCATAAGTTTACTAAAAGCAAAAGATCAACTTGTCCTTGGTGTTTGCCGGCTGAATCCCAAGCACAACAACTCCTCTACCTCCCAAGCTAGAGCCGAATTAACCAAAATTTAGATGTGCTAGTGTGCTATGAGACGAAAAAGTTTTGGATTAACACGCGTTATCGTCCCATGGGTGTCCAGAACTATCAACTATCAGACCCCACCATTTTGGATTAATGCGCTGTCCCATCGGAGTTGACCGATCTGACGCCTAATTTGGAGCAATTTTAACTGCACGGCAGCTTCCTTCGAGCAGTCCATCTCTGACCACACCAATTTTCAGCTTGTGTGCACGTGCAGCTTCGCTGAAGAGAAAGTCTGAATACTACGAGGACCGATCTATCGATGTAACAGCGGTTGCTTCCAAATAATAGTTATGTGCAGCTAGTAATAATAAAAAATTAAAGTGTTTTTTTTGCATCAAATAGTAATTTTGCTAGGTCCATCCACTTAAACAGAAAAGGTCGGTAGTTTTTAAGTGTTGATTGGCCTTACGAAGTCTAGTTGCAAACATAATCATAAGACCGTCGAAGTGCTCATCCAAACTGTCCTCTAGCCCGTCTAGAAGGGGTTTAACGCTACTCCACAAGTTTTGTCTAGTTTAGAGGTTTATAAAATAGTCAAACCTGGTCATGCACGCTTTAGGCATCACATTAACAGCTACACAATTTTCAGACGGACTGGGCTATGAAACAGCATTCAACACGGGCATTTAGGCTATAGATGAGCTGAGGGCGCAGGATAAAAAAACTGGATGCTTGACTTGATATGTTGGCTACTTAGTATTTATTTGACGAGTAATGAATTAATATCTCAGTCGTTAAATGGAGATAGATTTTGAATAAAGTTCATTACTCGTGGAAGTTTGAATATTGTTCCAAAACAATTCAAAACCCTATTGCAACGACCTTTACAAGTTTTGTAAATTAGTAAAATAATCATTTTTTCTAGCGGTACTAACCTTCACTTAAGTTAGTTTTCTTTCATTTTGGTCAAATTTGTAGAACGGGTACTAAAAGTTAGGATTTTGGAAAGTTCCAATTTAGAAAATATTAATTTTTAGCAGACTAGTAATGTAACTGCACAGCACATAAAAGGAGAGAAGAAAAATATTGGGGCACTTTTGGCATTTCGATAAGTTTCTCTCTCAAAAGGCTTTTAATGGTTGTGTACCTATGGAAGATGCGAGGGAATGGTAATTTATAAACATTTTGCCATGACACTCCCTTGATAGGACCGCCACTCTTTTTTGGTGCCGCTAGGAAATTAGCTTGAATAATAATGCCAATCAAATCAAGCTAGATAAAGCCTAGTAGCAAACATGTCTTTTTTTTTTGTACCATTCCCTCACATCTTCTGATGGAACTGCTGCTCTTTTATGATCGCACTAGGATAATTATCTCGAATAATAATGTCAATCAAATCAAGATAACGTCAATCAAATCAAGCATCTCTCTTTCTCTCTCTCTCTCCACCTTAGAAAACCGAACGAAAACCAAGTCATGTAGATAGTTACGTAATATATTGCCAACTAGTCGCGCGTACATGTTTTTTTTTAAGGAAAGCATAGTTGATTAATCAAGTGGCGACATGCATCCTTCAAATCAAGAGAGGGAGAGAGAAAACGAGATAAGGCGAGACCGCGTCCCCGCGATTCCAAGGCCGCGGGAGAGCAGGCGAGGCGGCATCCTCCGCCTCACGTTCCCCCCAAAATCCCCATCGGACGCTCCCCGCCGCGCCACGCGTCGCGCATCCGGCGGAGATTCGTCTCCGCTTCCTCCTCCACGTCCTCAACCGCGGCGGCTCACCATAAAATCTCCCACAGGGGGGCAATAAAAAAGAAGAGAGAGAAAATAAAAAAGGAAAGGCGAAGCTAAAACAAGGAAGGCGGCTTCCCGACGAAACCTCCCGTTCCTCCGCGAGCCCTCCGCCGCCGTCCGATCCCCCCACATCGCCGCCGGTACCGCCTCCTCCCTCCCCCTCCTCCTCCTTATCTTCCTCCTCCTCTGCCTTGTGCGCCTCCCCTTCCTCCCCCCCCACCCAATCATTGCTCGAGGGCTTCCCCCTGCGAATCCACACCAAGCTCGGCTTAAGCTTCACCTTGCTGATTTGGTGCTTTGTCAATCAGGTGCTTTGCTTTTTTTCTTCTTCTTCTTCCCTCTCGGTGCTTTGGTTGGTTCTTGCCTTCGTCGCCTCGTTTCCTTCCTGATTTCTCTTCGATTGGATTCTGAGCGGTTCGTTTCTTCCTCTTGCAGTCCAATCCCGTCGGGAGAGCAGGCGGTTCAAGTGATTGCCCCAACAATTCGGGGGCTCCGGGATCTCGTTCCTGATCGGTAGGTGGGCGGGTGGGCGTCGGATCCAGCGGCCGTCATCATGGTTGTCGATACGGTCAGCGCGAGCACCTCCATTATTGCGCCCCACCTGTTCGACCAGAGGTCCAGGGGCCCCCACCGCCCCCTCCGCCGGACGTTCCATGTCGTCGCCTGCCGTCCCCTGGCCACCGCCTTCGCGGGCCGCCGCCTCGTTGCCCGGGTTACCAGGCAGCCGTCGCCGCGGCTCGCGGACTGGCCGGTCAAGGCGCTGGCCATGGGGGTGACCAAGGAGGCCAGCCCGCGCAGGGAGTACCGGGGGATCCCCGGGGACGGTGGCGACATGGGGGATGTCGGGGTCACCAACCCGGCCCCGTCCTGGCCCCCGCAGAACAGGGCGGATGACCCCAAGCTGCAGAACCCGCTGCTCCGCCTCGAGCGGATGGGCTGCGGGTGGCTTGGTGTCATCTTCGAGTGGGAGGGGGTCATTGTTGAGGATGATGCCGAATTGGAAAGGCAGGCGTGGTTGACCCTGGCACAGGAGGAGGGGAAGTCGCCGCCTCCGGCTTTCCTGTTGAGGAGAGTCGAAGGGATGAAGAATGAGCAGGCGATTTCTGAGGTTCTCTGCTGGTCCCGGGACCCCTCGGAGCTCAGGCGATTGGCCTCACGAAAGGAGGAGATACACAGCAGCCTTCGGGGCGGCTCTTTCTACCAGATGAGGAACGGTTCGCGGGAGTTCATGAGCACGCTCGCCAATTACAAGATCCCTATCGCTGTGGCCACCACACGCCCACGGAAGGTTATTGAAGAAGCCATCGAAGCTGTTGGCGCGCGGAGTTTCTTTGATGCTGTCGTGGCAGCGGAGGATGTCTATCGGGGGAAGCCTGACCCTGAAATGTTTCTGTATGCTGCTCAGCTCCTAAGCTTCATCCCGGAGAGGTGCATCGTGTTTGGGAACTCCAACTCCGCGGTGGAAGCCGCTCATGATGCTCGCATGAAGTGTGTCGCGGTCGCAAGCAAGCACAAAATCTATGAGCTTAGCGCTGCAGATCTTGTGGTGAAGCAACTGGATGAGCTATCTATTGTTGACTTGAAGAACCTCACTGATATCGAGTCTCCAGAGTTTGGCATGGAACCTGAACCAGAGATGGAGGAGGAAGAAGCGTCCCCACCATCGTCGGCAGTGGGTGTAGATTTATTCTGGTAAGAGGCCAGATTGTACATTTGATTGATTCCTCTCCTGCACAGCATGTATTATTGTCAACTGTTGTAGCGATCAGGAAGAAGGGCTTATCATCCTTCTAATCAGTAGAATGTGATATGTAAAAATGTTGTTTAGAGCTCACACACTGTATATATACTCAGAAAGAAAGCAGGGAACTGAATATATATACTCAGAAAGAAAGCAGGGAACTGAATATATCGATCAGGCATTTGGAACTGCAGTTCCTGAAACTATGTATAACACCACAGCGTTTCTATTGTGAAATCAGTGTTCCAGGTGCTACATATTCTATTATCTGCATTCTTGCATTAGACCATTATCTATAAAATTGGTCTGCAATTTTTATTTCTACTCAATCTAGTGTTTGGTCACCTTTGCGGATATTGTTGTTAGGAATGATGTTTCCCCCCCTTCTTAAGGAGTTGTACTCATTACAGGAAATATTTGTTCAAGTTGATGCCTAAGGCTATTAGTTTGCGTAGCTTGATGCTGGCACTAAAGTCATATAGATGGTTTTGCATACAATTATCCTTGAGCTTATTTCTAAAAAATGTTGTGCTTCACCATAACAAGGTTGATGATGGCACTGAATTCTGATGCCGCAACGCATTTGTTTAGGCATTTATGTACATGGTGTCGGTTCATTCCAAACTGAGATGCTAATTTCTTTTTTCTTTCCTTATGAGTTGATAAACTGCCTGAAAATTGGCTTTTGTCGAATGTTATGCTATGAACCTGGTACGCTAATTCATACATTGTATTGTTTGCTGTCGGCTACGATGTGCTGAGTAGCATTTTACTCGTGAACCCTGAGTTCAAGTCTCCTGAACTCAAATGGTTCAGTTACTGCGTTTCTCCTGAGCCAATTTAACAGTAGTAGCAGGAAAGGCATGATCTTTGTCCCGAACCATGTATGATTGCCCTTCTGAGCAAATCATTGAACACTGTCCAGTTGCAATGATAAGCAACTAATCGACCAGTCCAACATGTCGCTTTGCTTTGTCCGGAACTGAAAGGATGCCAATGGAAACAAGCAACCAAAGCTGAAACGCAACACCAACTGCCTCTGCTGACGGTAGCTGAAGCAATTGTTCTCTGTCCCCTGCTGCTTGTTCACTCACATCTACTCACACGAAGATGTGAGTGAAGAAGAAGAGGAGGAGGAGGAAGAAGAAGAAGCGGCACCGCAGAGCAGCAGAGGCATGGCGTCGTGGCGGTGCCTATGGGCTTGGCGTTGGCAACGCGTGCGAGCATGTGTGCGTGCGCCCCCCACCCCTGCCCCCCACTTGGAGCGGAAGCGACGGCCGCCCAATCACATGCGCCCCATGTGCGGCGCCAATCCTCCCCCGTGCCCCTCCCGGTTCGTCCCTTCCGCGATGGTGGCGAGGGCGAGGGCGAGGGCGAGGGCGAGGCCGATGCGGAGGCGCGCTCCAAGCGTGCACCGCGCCTCCTGTCCTGGCCATCGCGGCCGTCCATCCCTCCACACGTGTCGCCCCCGCGCGGCCACCGTGCCAACCATATCACTCCGAGCCCCCGCGGCACGCCGCCGCACGCCTCGCACGCGTGACCCTGCTGGTCCTGGGTCCTAGCCGCCCTCCGCCCCCTCGTTCCCCTCCCCCTGCATCTCCCTCCCTCCTCCCCGCGGCGGTTCGAGATCCGGGCGGGCGGGAGCGGTATGCAGCAGGCGGCGGGGCCGCCGGGCGAGGACGAGGACGAGGAGATGGGGGTCAAGGAGGAGGACGACGAGGAGGAGGAGGAGGACGACGGGGAGGACGGCTGCTACTACATGGACCCGTGCCCCGTGTCCGTCGCGTCGCCGACTGGCAGCGGCGGCGGCGGCAGGGCGAACCAGGGGCGGCGGCGCGCGCGCGAGGAGAAGGAGCGGACCAAGCTGCGGGAGCGGCAGCGGCGCGCGATCACGGGGCGGATCCTGGCGGGGCTGCGCCAGCACGGCAACTACAGCCTGCGGGCGCGCGCCGACATCAACGAGGTGATCGCGGCGCTGGCGCGCGAGGCCGGCTGGGTCGTCCTCCCCGACGGCACCACCTTCCCCTCCTCCTCCCCGCCCCCCGCCGCCGCGGCCGCGCAGGTCGGTCTCTCCCTCCCTCTCTCGGCTGCTTCCTTCTCAGTCAGTCAGGCTCTCGATTTGGGAAGAAGGGAATGAACGAATGGCGTGTGAACTGGCAGCTGGCCACTGGCCCTGCTGCCTGCCAGCCAGGGGAAAAGCAGCTTTCCCGCTGCCATTTATGACGTCACAAATGACCATGCGGTTTCAAAACAGATGATAAATAAATGCTCGGGACGGCGCGGGAATGGAACGGCCCAGTGATGAGAATTAGAAAAAAAGGAAATACCGTATTTGATTGAAGATAATACGAGCAAAGAAATAATTACACCGTATATTAGTCAGAGTTATTATATGTAAAAGTTTTTTTCCCCTGACCGTCCATCGCCCGGAAAGGGAAAAGGGGACGAGGAGAAGCAGCCAAAATAAGCCGCGGCCCGTCACGGGGCTCACGGCGTTTTTCGCTGCTCGGCTCGGTTGCTCATGCTCCTCCCCCGTTCCCGCCTCCCGAGGGCGCGCTCCACCACCACCGCCCACTGCCTCCCCCCCCCTCTCCAATCCCGGGGTCGCCCGATCCGGACCCGAATGCTGACGCGTGCGCCTCCTTCTGTGTTCCCCCTCCAGCCGGCGCCCCGCCCCGTGATGGTCGCCGCCGCGCCGCTCGCGCTCCCGCTCCCGCTCCCGCTCCCGACCTCGCCGGCGCTCCCGCTCCGCGGCGTCCCGCCCGTCGCCGCGCGCCCCATCTCCCACCGCCCCGCGCTCGCACTCTTGCCGTTGCCCTCCGTCCTCCTCTCGCCCCCGCGCGCCGCAGGCCCCGCCGCCTCCTCACGCCCCCCGGCCGACGACGTCCCCGACGGCGACTCCTCGCACCTCCTCGCCGTCCCCGTCCCCGTCGCCATGGATCCCGCTACCACCGAAGACGCCGCCGTCGCCAAGCAGGTCAGCGACCCCCCGCTGCCTTCTTTCGCTTTACGTCTCTTCCCCTCTCGGCTCATCACGATTGTTGGGCTTCTGCTACAGGTGCCCGAGGTGGCGCCGCGCCCGCCGGAGCGGGACTTCGCCGGCACGCCCTACGTCCCCGTCTACGTCATGCTCCCTGTAAGTACACATCTCCTCCATTTCCTTCTACTGGACCTGCGCGATCGCGTTCCAATTCGTGTGCGTGTTTTCGGCAGCTTGGGGTGGTGAATGTCAATGGCGAGGTGGTGGACGCGGACGAGTTGGTGGGCCAGCTGCGGGTGCTCAAGGCAGCTGGGGTGGACGGGGTCATGGTCGACTGCTGGTGGGGGAACGTCGAGGCGCACAGGCCCCAGGAGTACAACTGGACTGGCTACAAGCGCCTCTTCCAGATGATCAGGGAGCTCAAGCTCAAGTTGCAGGTCAGATGACAAAGCATCTCAATGCACCCTTTAGTAATTTGTGCTTCTCTGCATTGTTGTGTGTCGGTTGATGTACCACTTCTACATCGATCATCTGTTGGTGGCAGAGTTCCGTGTTGATTTCCTTTACTTGTGTGGCTTACATGCCTTTCTCATCGAATTACTTAGGTGGTCATGTCATTCCACGAATGTGGTGGCAATGTTGGAGATGATGTGCCCATTCCTCTCCCACATTGGGTAACAGAGATTGGAAGGAGCAACCCGGACATCTACTTTACTGACAGGACAGGAAGGCGTAATACTGAGTGCTTATCATGGGGAATTGATAAGGAAAGGGTTCTACAAGGCCGAACAGCAGTGGAGGTACAATCATTTCGATGGATCTTGCTCTGTACTTATCACTCTGAAAGTTTAACTAATGCTTGCCTTCTTGTTGATTTCCACTTGCCTCCTATAATTCTGCATCTTGATCTTGGCTAGTTTTGAGACTAGAAGCTGCGAATGACATCTCATGAAACTGTAATTGTCATGTATACGTTATGTTTGGTACTTTCATGATAATGGTATAGTATTTTAGGATGGTTGCATGATGAAACTGGTTTGTATGTTATGGAAATGCATGCGCTGTATGTTCACACCTTTCAATTCATTTTTATTGGAAGACCAATTGTGTTTGGACATGTCTTATTTCATTCCCGTATATCAATATAGGTATATTTTGACTTCATGAGAAGCTTCCGAGTGGAGTTTGATGAGTATTTTGAGGATGGGATCATCTCAGAAATTGAGATTGGACTAGGGGCTTGTGGAGAGCTGCGGTATCCATCTTATCCAGCAAAACATGGCTGGAAATACCCTGGCATTGGAGAATTTCAGGTAACTCTTCACACTTTGTTCTTTCTGTTGCACTCGCATTATTCTTAGGTATACCTATCGGTATTTATTTTTTGGCCATTGTGAATGTATTGTTCTTCAGTGCTACGACAGGTACTTACAGAAAAATTTGAGAAGAGCTGCAGAAGCACGAGGACATACTATATGGGCAAGAGGGCCAGACAATGCTGGCCATTATAATTCTGAACCAAATCTCACTGGGTTTTTTTGTGATGGAGGAGATTATGATAGTTATTATGGCCGTTTTTTCCTCAACTGGTACTCTCAGATGTTGGTGGATCATGCAGACCGTGTCCTGATGTTAGCAAGGTTGGCTTTTGAGGGTTCAAGCATAGCTGTTAAGGTCAGTTATCGTTGTTATCTTCTCAAATCCAATCAGTACTTTGGTGGTTTTGCTGGCTTTTATTCTTTCTGTTAGAAACTTGGTCTAACAATTGCTAAAGTAAACTTATCTTTATCATTTATATCCCCAGATCAAATAAAATGATTGAATACAGCTATCCACTTCCGTGATATTTGCAGGTTTCTGGAGTGCACTGGTGGTACAAAACTGCCAGTCATGCTGCTGAATTAACCGCTGGTTTTTACAACCCATGTAACCGTGATGGCTATGCTCCAATTGCTGCAGTATTGAAGAAATATGATGCTGCTTTGAACTTTACATGTGTTGAATTGCGCACCATGGACCAGCATGAGGTATACCCTGATGCATTTGCAGATCCAGAGGGCCTGGTATGGCAGGTAGGGATCCTTCTGTTTCATGTTTTTACGTTCCCTTATCAACAGCTTACTTGCTGATCCATCGTATTATCTAGTGAGCATGGACCTGTGATACTATTTGACAGGTTTTCTCTGAATGAGTAGTTGAGACCTGCACAGCATCATATGTTTGCTATTTAAGTACAGACAGATTGATGCTGTACTAGTGTTTTACAATTGGAAAGTAATGTTTCTCAGGTGCTGAACGCTGCGTGGGATGCTGGGATACAAGTGGCTAGTGAGAACGCTCTACCTTGCTACGATAGAGATGGATTCAACAAGATTTTGGAGAATGCCAAACCACTGAATGACCCAGATGGACGGCATTTGTTTGGATTCACCTACCTGAGGCTTAGCAAAGTTCTGTTGGAGAGGCGCAACTTTTTCGAATTTGAACGCTTCGTCAAGAGAATGCACGGTAAGATGGAGTGGTCTGATGGGAATCCTATTTTGGCGCCAGTTAATCCCATGCTGACCTCTTGCGACGTGTTCTTTGCAGGTGAGGCGGTTCTTGATCTGCAAGTATAGATTGCTAGCGTATTACATACACATATACAAGTGATGCTGATTGGCTTAGGCCTTGCGGCTTACATTTTTGCTCTTTCCTTTTTGTTTCTAGGTAGTAGTATTAGCTGATTTTTGACCTGTTACATAGAACTCCTCTATTTGTAAAGGCTATTTATATATATATACCCTAGTTTCGAGGACGAAGACCCATGGATTTACTTGAATTGTGGTTGGTAAACAGTAAACACTGAATTCGCATCCATGGACCCCGTTGGCAACAATACTGTGGCCTTGTATTGCTTGGAGTTTGGGCGTGAAACCTGAAAACCCAGGCATTCTGATGCTGATCCGCATGTCCAATTGACTTCGCTGATACGCATGGATCGAAATGAACAAATGTTTGTAAGTTTGTACTCGCCATGCCAAATGCCATTTACAGTTAACGATATGGTTGGTACTGTAACTTCACCTGTATCAATCACGTGGCGAAAAAGTTCCTAAATAGATCTGTTTAATTTCACCTTGATTATTCCTTCACAAAACTTGTCTGCACGGACCACATGTCACCGTACGATCGATCCGTGCAAAAGAAAAAAAAGAGAGATTATCTTCTAGTATGAATGAATGATACGAAAACGTCTAAACCAAGGACACAAGAATGTGGCTACTGCCTACTGCCTACTGCTGGGAGTCTGCAACACAGGGCACCAAAGCAAAGCGAATTTACAACAGGTGAGGCGCGCGCGGGGCGTTCAGGAGAAAACCGAGCTGCGCAGCACGATCTGGCCGTCCGCGTCCTTGTCGAACACGCGCTCGATCAGGTCGTTCCAGCTCATCCGCTGCCTGGCCCCCGCCGGCGGGAAGCTCTCGCTCCTCTCCGGCTGCTGCTGCTGCTGCGGCCGCCGCCCGGCGTCGTCGTCGTCGAACGTGCCGTACGGCGACGGCGCCCGCGCGTCCGGCACCGACAGCGTCACGGCCCGGCGCAGCGCGGCCCGGTGCTCCTCCACGTGCTCCCTCTGCAGGGTCTCGTTGCGCTCCATCCGCTGCTCTGACGGAACCGCCATTGTCTCCTCCTCCTCCAGCATCAGCTGTACACCGACAGCGGAACCATGTTACTAGCAGGAAAAAGTCAGAGAGGCAGCTAAGCTACACCCACTTGTACCTGCACGGTGAACAAATCAATAATCCACATTTTCAAACCTGAACAATTGTTTACTTAAGACACAAACCTGAACAATGGTGCATACCGAACTTCATCTCACCAACGTGTAACTGATTTCTGAACAAGATTTTTTTTTCACTACCTTAGTTCTTCAGAATTTGTGCTTGGTGATATGCAATGTCCAGTTTACCAAAGATAAAGCTATCCCTTCGAAATAGCTTACCAGAAAATATTTCTCAGGCAAGAATGCAGTGGTACATAGAGACTAGAAAGTAAGGATAACTATTAGTATAAGCAACTCACATCCAAAGCCTTCTGGGCTTCCCTCTCAATCCAAACAATGGCATGGTCTGCTGTGGCGTTGCAGGAAAGAACAATGTGCTCAAATCTACCATCCACAGGCACAGCTGTTTTGACTACCGGTGGATATCTTCCGCACCTGTGTTATTCAAGGAATTTAACCAAAGGAAATATTGGATACCTTTGTGAGCGACAAAGTAATTTAACCAAAGGATGCAAAACAGCAGAGCAAGTTCAATATCAAATTGTAGCAGTATCAGAATGGGTTCACAGTCAGTGGTGCCTATGCAAAGACTAGTTGAACTAAATATTGACTACATGAATAGGTACATACAAAGTGAAAACTTGATGGTTCTCTTGAAATAATTGAGTCCAGGATTCAAAACTACTAGCATAACTTGTTCTCTATTTGCAGTTGTGAGGACATCTCTTGAAATTAACTGATACTATGCAACCACATGTTGTTTCTTGCATTGTAGACTACCAAATAAGGAAATGGTACCTGCACATTTTTCTTTCCACTATGTGATATATCCTGCCCGGTGCGTAAAGCCTTCTTGGATCCTTTAGCATTGCGTCTTCGGGTATACATGTATCCCTCAAACACCTCAAACATAGGAGGCACGGCAAGCTGTCAAGAAGAGAAGATGGCTTAATTTCAGACTTGCTTGAGCCCACTAAGTAGTAAACATACTGAAACACAGCTACAACTTAGCTAGCACAAACATAAACAGAAAAATAGAATATCAGATAAATCAACCCCAGGCAAACAGAATTCTTAGCTATCTGTCCAGAGCTGATAGGACTGACTTGTAACCATTCTACAGTCATGACGTTCATTAGACACAACTATGATATGATTTATCATCAAACAGTTATACAGTTTCTGTTTCAGACAAATAGAGAGACTGGTGGTTTCTGCAAAAAACAAATAGAGTAATTGGGGTTGCTATGGGGGGAAGTATGAACCAGTAATAAATCACATAATGATTTGAAAACAAATACCTTTTTAACACTAAACACAAAAAAACATGTAAATCATTAGTTCATAATCAAGAAAACAAGAGCACTACATTTAGTGGCATGGCCGTACCAGAGGATTGACTTGAAAATGTCCTCTAAAGGAGTAGCTGTCCGGGGCAAGAAGTCATCCTGCCATTGGGAAAAGGAAAGATGAAGCATGGCTGGAAGCAGCGGAGTACATAAGAATTATTAAGGTTGTGTGACTGACCTGTAGGACGACAGAGTTGATGACGTCGGCGTATCTGACGGCGAGGTTGAGCGACATGCACCTGGCGGGCGCCATGGCGTAGCAGCGCGTTCGGCTCCTGTCGACGTTTCCGAGCTTGTCGAGGTTGAGCACGACGACCATGGTGAGCATGGCGGCGATGCCGGCGCCCAGTGAATGCCCCGTGAAGGTGAGCGTGTAGTCGGGGTACCTCTCGAGGAGGTCCCTGAGCAGGTCGCACTCGGCGTCGAGCACCCAGCCGGCGGCCCTGAGGAGTCCGTTGTGGACGTAGCCGCCGTCGAAGCGGCGCTTGCCGAGCCGGTTGTCGAGGAGGAGCGCGTAGTCGGACTCCTTGACGAGGTTGAGCCCCCGGAGCGCGAGGACGATGTCGGCGTGCTCGTGGTCGAGGTAGAGGAGGTAGGGGGTGACGCGGCCGCGGGTGTCGGCGTAGGTCCGGCGGCGGAGGACGCAGGCGGGGTCGATGCCGTACCCGCCCGGGGGCGCGAAGAGGAGCGGCGCGGAGGCGGAGAGGTCGGGCTCATAGTTGGCCATGACGAGGCGGCACATGCGCGGGACGGGCTCGAAGTCGGCGGCGGAGGCGAGGCCCCAGGTGGCGCTGTCGGCCTCGCCGGTGTGGAGGCAGCGCTTCCAGGCCCAGCGCGCGCAGGCGAGGCAGTAGACGCACTCGAGCAGCGGCAGGCCGCAGGCCAGCGACATGGCCGGCGCCGCGCCGGGGGCACTCGGCGGCCGCGGCGATCAGACATCCATCGGTCACCGCGGCGCCGGCGGCGGTCGCCGCGAGGGAATTGCGTCGAACGGGTGGCGCGCGGCGCGGATCGAACCGAATCGGGAACCAGAGATTCGGGCGCGGCGAGATGGATGTTCGTTCCAAAGGGGAGGAGATCCGACTGACGATCGGGTGCGAATCTTTCAACGAGCGAGGGGCGTATGGACGAATGGAATCGGCTCGTGATTTTTCTTTTTCTATTGAAGAGCGGGGCGGCGAGTCCACTGGTGATTTGTGGAGGAGAGTGACGAAACAAGTTGGCGGAGGTAACTCCGTCACCTGGCGATGTCAACCGCGGGTTGAGGTTGACGACGAGCTGGGGTTCAGGCGCCAGTGTACGATCTCTCGTTGTGTGTGTTGGATTAGTGGTAATTCTTTTCTTAAAGTGCTATTTCTTTTTGAAGTATCGGATTAGTGGTAATTCGATCGGAGGCAGAGCAGATGACAGGAAGACCTTCGTAACGGGTCTGGGGGACTCTCTCCGGTCCGGTGCCTTCTGGAATGGATGGAGATGATGGGCTCTATGAATGCAGTCGATTCCATCACGACAGTCGATAGGATAAGGCGAGCTGATCCAATGAGTGAAGTCATGATGTGGGAGCGGAGGCAGCAGCCCCCTACCAACGCACATCACCATCCTCCTAGTCCACCATGCGTTGGACATATTCAGTGAAGCCAGTGATGGAATATCCCTGCTTGATCTTCTAAACACAGATGGTTGGGTCTGTTCCGTCCAAACGCAAGTCAAGATTGAGAATTGTATTGCCAACACAGACGGAAGGGAATCGAGGAAAGGGGAAACAAAAATACAAAAGTCAAAGCACCAGAATAGTACGCAACAAGATTAAAGTGTTTTGCGATGAATATACACGTCTAATCTACAGGCAGCGTCTTACAACTTGCAATCAACGGGAGCCCCAAGCATGTCCAGTACATTCAGGCGTGCGGTTCCAAATGTTCCATTAGATCTACCACCAAAACAGGGAGGGGGGCTCCCGGACCCCCCACAACATCAGCTTCTCTCTGTCCATTCACTCATCACTTGCACCACTCGACTGCGTTGCGGGGGCGGCGTACCATGATAGATAGAGCACCCGCACGGTCAGCCTCACAGCAAGTAGAACTGCGAATAGAGATGCTCCCTGATCTTGTAGTAGTCCTCGCACAGGGGGCCCTCGATCACGATCTGCTGAGAACCCGTGCTGCCCTGCAACACAACACCAAAAGCATATAGCTGCGTAAGCGTGTGCCTTTCCATGGAAGCAGAACCATGCTTGCAATATTTCCCAGAAATTCAAAGTGTCAGCTTTTGCTATGCGCCATCTGGAGTTCTGGAACCTGGACCATTATCCATGAACAGCCGCAGCAGATCCAAGTCTGCTAATATATGTGTGCCATAGGGTAAACAATTGCTCCTAAAGGGAGATGCGGTTACCTTCTGGGAATCACCAATCTTGCGCACCGTGATGTGTTCGCCACACCGTAATGCACCACCGGAAAATTCAACCTACGACAGTGACAGGTGTCAATGGCTTCAGTATACATCAACAGAGATTAACTAGCCCTGCCCACTTAACACTAGCCATCCAAAAATCGTATGACGTGGCATTCATCAATCTCATCTTGTAATCGACTGTAAACATAGGCTATGTGTGTTCCAGGGGGGAAACATCTATAGGCCATGCGAACTAAACAGGCTGTGCAGCCGACAAGTGCCATCTAATATCCTGCAGTATGCTAGAAATAGTGAAAGTTGCCGCTTGCCAGCTCCAATTTCTTCTTAGCATACTAATGCCCCCTAGGTCTCAACACATTTGATCAATCCTACTTGTAGTAAATAATTTATAAATAAAATATTGCTCATGTCCACTCCTAAAACTAAAAGTTTGGATAATGCCATTTTAGGTGCAGTGGAAGATCAAAGACTTAGGAATGCGACAAACCTACCTGCCAACCTTTATTTTCCAGAAATTGTTTAAAATCAGACAATTTCAAATCACCCACAAGAACTGGCTTGTGGGGTGGCGGTGCTGACGAAGGGGGAAGCAAAACAAGCTTCTCGTCTTCCTTTCCAACTTCTGCATCCACCCAAGCAATTTCATGCTCACCCAACTGCAGTCCATGTTAGTGTTAGCGATTTTGTAATGATGATCCATAGTGAAGCAAGTGCATGACAAAGTAAAGTATTTTAAAAACTAACTGATTCAAGGATTGAAGAACATGGTTACTTGCCTAAAAAAGAATCTATAACTACCGACTCGAACCACCCGTTGCTGTCGGCGATGAGCCGAGGCATAAGACAATCACAGCGAGCAATAGAATTTGAGGAGGAATGAGGAAGGATTCATCTTCCTAATTTAAGTTTTGGATTTAGTTCATAGTTGCCATGTTCTATTACATCACTGGCTTATAAGCAGATACACCACATAAGATCAGAAGCAGCGACAGGTTTAGATTTCAACACTTGCAGTCTTTTAAGAACTTGCAATTTTACAAAGAGCAGTTTCTCTAGAACAATTTCACAAGGGCTTAGTTTGGGGGCTAAACTGTACAAAGTGAGAACTTGGACCATTATATTGTCATTACAAAGTTTTCTTCAGTTTTTAAGCTTTCTTGTGTTTGTTAAGAGCAACAGAAAGAATGAACTATAATGATTTAGGGAATTATGCATACCTTCTTACAAATGATGTTACTCATTAACTTCTCTGAAAGTTGTACCTGAGACAAGATAGCGCAAACATCACAAAGTTTGCAAATGGAAGGTTTAGGGAACATGCAACATATAAATTGTAGATGATATAGTTATGTCACGAACACAGGCTCCTAGCTTAATAAATAATGGCATGCACACAAGGGTCTTACTGCTGCCCACAGGAAGATCATGGTGGTGCATAATAACTTATAAATTTGAATGATTGGTACATGAAAGGGGTTTGGTTTTGCCTAATACTTGCTACAGCCATCAGACAAGTAGCACATTATATATTAGGTTGCCTGACCTTAACGATCCCCTAAGTGTTCTACTCTAGTACTTTTTTTGCAGTTAGAATGCGAACCTTATAGGCACATAAATCCGATGTTACATCAATTGTTTCCTCAATCTGAGGAGCATAAACATGCGAGTCTAAATTCTTTGCACAATGCATTTTCAAGTGCTCAGTAGCTTCAGCCGATCCATGCACCAGAACCTGCAAAAAGTCATGCATGCTTTAGCATGAGATAACAATTTTCTATGCACAGGGCAACCGGTGACCACAAGCATAACAATTGCAGGTCACTCAAATCTTGTTCTAACTAATCAAACAAGAAGCAATAGCAATGTTTTTAAATAGCAGGCCATAGGATTTAGTGGCAGGGCTCTCAAACAGCTACTAGCGCCGCTAGAGCCTGCTATTGCCCGCTATAGTGCGCTATTTCTACTGCAGTGCTTATAGCGTCATCTCCGTGAAACCGCTATAGCCTGCTATTTAAAACATTGAGCAATAGACACTTACAATTTAAATAAAGTTTTGCTGTGGCATGTCAACCGTAGAAAAATGCATAGAAATGATATAATCTACCATCTGTGGTGTCAGGTATGCAGAAGTATAAACTAAATGTGCAATATTCCCCAGAAAGGAGCTTTAGTTAAACCTGAAAAATCTAAAGCATACATAAAAAAAAGAATATCTAGAATTAAACTCACATACAAGTTTCAGTGGAGCCACATGAGCTATAACTGACTTTACTGAACGCCCATCAGAGCGACCTTCAAAGTCCATATAAACCAATGAGCATTTCACTTGAACCTGGAAAAAATTTCAGCATACCAGAGCACATGTTAAATTTAAATCTGGATATAGCCATATTGCTCTGCAATAGACGCAGAGACTAATGAAAGAAAACAAAGAGGAAAAAACTTACTGTCATCTCATTGGAAATAACTTTTGAGGGTGTTGAATCAAGAAGCAGGCGTGCTGAGCCATCATCAATTTTACCATCTAAACCATCTCCAGGACCCTGAGGAATAAGAGATGCACGTAAGAACCAAGAATATAATTGAGTTTCTTCTTAGTCCGAAGATGCAAAAAGGGTTACATGTATTTCCAGTTATAGTTTAAAGCATCTTTCAGCTATCATGAAGGAATGTACAGACTTTCCAACGGAACCACTGAAGTATTCAATAGAACCAAATGAGTCAGTTATGCCACCTAAGTAACATTGCGCGAGAATTACATGACAGCCAGTTGAATTACAAATGACCGACTGTCAAAACTCAAGAGGCATAGTGGGTGCGTAAGCAAACTTACAAGCATCAGAGCACTATCCGTTTCTTCTTGTTTCATCGTATAATCATCAGGGTTGATGACCTCACCGAAGTCATCCCATTCAGCAGTATTTTCAAAGAAGGGAAACATTGGAGCAACACTTGTTGAAGGAGGGACAAATCCATCAATGAGAATATCATTGTTCCCACCAAAATGTGAACCAGCTGGTAGTACCACAAAGTAAAGGATAGTCAACTACATATAACATATCACATCAAATATTAAAACCCTTACATCATAAAACAAGTTTGGGGAAACTAAATGGAACAGCAGATATGTTATTGTAAGTATCATCATCTTGGCTACTGAATATATTCAACAATCATGAAAGGGGATATTAAACTTGATCAGGTCAATGCTATAAAGGCTGAAAAAATTAGAGCAGGGTCAAAGAAACATCAAGTGTACTCCAGAACTTGTTATCAGAAGATGCACTATATTTAAGATTCCATGTGTGGTAAAGTTCTCAGGGACATTGACCAGCAAAGTTCACAAAATTGCAAGCATACCCTTGGCGGATTTATGAGATGAGCTTGCATCAATGGCCATTGGGTCAGAAGCCTTTGCATTCGATCCATGAGAAGCCTTTAGTTCCTCTTCTTTGACAAGGCTAGCCTTTATGGCTTCTTCCTTTTTTATCCGTTCCTGTTCTTCTTCATAAGCTTTTAGCTCATCACCCACCAAAGGAATCCGTTTGCTCATAGTGACCTTAACAGCTTTAGGGGGTGGGTCCACTTGAAGCATTCGAGCAAGTGTACCAAACTGGAGATCAAATATTTTCTAGTCAAATAATTGTAGAAAGATATAGTACATGAATTATGTTTGTAAGAGAAAAGAACACTAAGATTAAAAAAACTGGTAGTTTAATGGAAGTGAGGCTTCATAATCATATATATTTTTCTCTACAAATTACAAAAGTTCTATTTAGCATCTAATTTACATTCCTCTTGACTCCTTTAGTTCATGTGCCCTTCACTTTAGGAGCAAATATTCATCTTTCAATATCTGAAATTTCAAATATGGTTGTGCAAACTATCTGCATAGAGTTATAGACTTATATGCCACGCACAGGAATACCTGTCCCTTCTCAGTAAAGAGCACTAGATTCCTTGCTTCATTTGCCATCTCAACAAATATGTCATGAGAAAAGCCAACCTCCAAACTCGCCATGGATGCCAGAACCACCTGCTAAATAACTGTTAACTTCAAGGTTCCAACAGTATGGTGGAGAGCAGAGAAATATGTTACCCTAACCTTTGGAGTATCTCCCAATTTTTCAAGCTCTTCTTTGTTAATAATAAGTGTGACCTTTCTGCAACATAGAAACATGAACGCTTGGTAATGGTAGAATCAGATGGACTTCAATAGTTCAATTTATTTATAAAAAACTGTTCGCTCGAGACAAATATCCAAAATCCAAAGTGCAACATTGGCTAAAAAGGATACTTAAGTATGGCTCAAATGATAGAATTCTAATAACAGAACTACAACTCGGATAGACATAATAAAACTGTGACTACATGAGATGCAAATGAGAGTATTAATATTTGAATGTAAATAGTGAACATAGCACAAAAAGAACCATATACAGTTTTAGCAGGAACTTATTGCTGTTTGAGGTCATACTTTAACAAGAAGGCATTTGCTCTACTGCTTTCAAAAGATTTTGCAATCTGATCACCCATCCATTCAAGAAAACTCTTGACATAGTCGATAGTACTTGTAGAAACATTTGTAAGAAAGTAGATAGGGTACTCCAAACGTCGGTCACCCCAGTACTGCAACATATCAATACAAAAAAGTTAACACATTATTGAAATAACGGGAATACAGAGTCTAGCAATAGTGTCAGAGATTTCACCTTATCCAATATCAAAAGAAGTTCCAACACCCTACCAGCAGTATCAACAGGAAGTAACACACTTCCACCACTTGCTAGAACTTTAACTAATGAATCTGCATGAAACATGATGGCATTAAACAACACAGTAGCTAGGATGATCACATGTATATATAAAAAGGAAAGGGTGGTAAACATATCTTGGAGCTATAACATCTAACAATGAAGGGTCATCATGATTCATGACATGACAAAAAGGTAGAAGCTAGCACTTAGAAATACTAAAAATTGCAAAAATCTAAAGAAACGGAATAACAAAAGCAAGTCCAGCGCTGAGTGCTTACCAATGAAATCTTGATCCTGTTTTTTTCTGTAGCCTTGATTGTTCAAAGCATTGTAAGCATCGGTTATCAGAACAGCTGGGCGCACAAAAGATCCAAGAACGGTACCATTCAAATGCCTGGAAAAATGCGATAATTTTAGTAGTTTATGCAAAAGAGAACACCAAATTTATTCTGCAAAAACACAAGAGAGGATCTAACATCTCTTTCCGATGGTTGAAGTCAACAGCGTACACGACATCCTCTCCATCTTTTGTTATCTTCCACACTGTGCCCCCCAAAAGATGCCCAGCCACATGTGGAGCAATAACAATTCCTTCACCTTTATCTGCCAAGAGATGCTATATGACCAGATGCAGTGTAGCATGCTAAAACAATGTAACAGCATGATCTTACTGACCATTAAGAAGGTAATTTTGTGAGTATTTCAATCTCACAACGTTTTGGAATGCAGCATCAACATCATCCAAAGTAAACAAGTCAAAGTCTGAGACTTGCTGCAAAAGAAGGTAAGGGTCTACTGTGAACAGATATAGACTACAAAAAGGAGTCCAGTTTTCTTTAACATATTGGAAAGAGGGGGGGATACTGTATGGTATGGTAAATGAGTGTGATTGAAAAGCAGAAGCCTCATGGAAATAGTGGGTACCAAGAAGCTTACCCATCGAGACAGAAAATGATCGTACATGGTCAAAAGCCCAAGTCTAAACACAGGTTCTGTTGCATATACTGGTGCAGAGAGTCCAAGATGTTTCATAGCATATGGCAAAGCTCCTAGATGCATCATGTCAGGATGTGACAAAAGAACAGCATCTATTGTTGGTGCAACCCTGAAACATTTATAGTGCCCTTATGAGTGTAAGTGAAAAGTAGCATTCAATTTGCTTTGACGATAGTAGCACAATGAAAGAAATGGCATGTACGCATTCTGCGGTAATGGAAAGTATTTCCTTTACTTAACTACAGAGGGAGGATTTTGGAAAGAAATATGTAGGAGTGCATCCTTGCATCTGCAAAATGTGTAAAGGTACAAGTGACAGGAAAACGAATGGTCAGTACATAGGCCACTGGAGAGGCTATGCACAGGGGATTGGCATGGACGCATGGTGACACAAGGAGACCAAAGTTTGCAGTCATGTTTTACATCATCAAAACAGAATTATTTACATCCTGTTACAAGAAACAATAGGTACAAGCAGACACATTTACACCAATTACAATAGACTAAACCTTAGGCATATATAATGCTGCATAAATAACAGCCATTCGGAGAGAGACACGCATCCAAGCCCATTCCTGCGCATAGGTATGTGAACATTCGCCCTCTAACACACAAGCACCAGAGCACAAACACTTCAGTCGATTTTCCAAACAAGCTGTAAATCACACTGGTTAGAGCACACAAAACCCTAGGGCTTGACAAACCAAGAGCGAGCCTCCATCCTAGCCAAGCCGAGGCACAATCATCAGCCAGAATTTACACTACCCCGAAGATTTGTGCAATTGGACCAATAAGTGGTTCGCATTGCATCAGGTCACCACCGTATCTGAACGCAGCGCCAGCCAAACTCCAGTCTCACTCTCGGAGACATTTCGTCAAACAGGTGTACTAATGTGGCGTCGGCAGCGTCAATCACTTCCTCAAGAGGCAATTTAATCGAAGACGACAAGCTAAGCTCACGAGGGTAAGAAGAGGCGTACTTGGCGAGGGGTTGGAGCTGGGAGGTCTCGCAGAGGTCGGTCCATCCGCAGTCGAGGAGGAAGCGGAAGCCGTCGACGGCGAGCAGGTAGCAAAGGGGCCCCTCCCCGTACGCCCCGCTGAGAGGCGTCACCTGCACCGACGTCCCCATCTGATCTGATCTCCCCCTCCGGCGGCGCCGGCGGCTCGACGGCGAGCGGAGGCGTGGAGGGGTGGGTGTGTTCGAAGTCGGAAGCAGGCAAGCAGCGAACCTTGCCTAAACCCCGCGCGTCAACTGGTCTGGGCCGTGTTGGGCCGAACAAACTCAGGCCCGTATGGCCCTGGAATCCTTTTGTGCCCACGTGTTCCCCGGCTCCGGTACGGTGAGCCCTTCCCTCGCCGCCGGCGACGCCGACCAAACAAACGCGCAGTGAGAGCCTGAGAGGACGGCTACCCAATCCGCAAGGAAGCGAAGCTCCTCTGCTCCGGTCGGATCGGCTCCCTTTTCTGGTTGGGTTGAAGTTCTCGTGTGGTGTCTCTGGTTGGATGGATCTAGGCAAAACCCTAATTCACGCGATGTCTCTATGCAGCTGCTTCCGATGGACAGCGCCGCCACCGCTGCAGGAGGAAGTGGGGAGCCGGCGGCCAACGGGTCCAAATCCGAGGAGCAGCAGTTCGATCCCAGCCGAAGTAAGTTATTCTTGTGTATTTTTAATCCGTGCTGTAGGTTGGTCCCAGCTTCTTCCGTAGAAAATCACGATCTCTCCATCTCACCAGAGGAATTTGAATAGAACATTGAATTACTGTTAGCTTTAGTAGGTTATTTGCACACGAATCATGAACTACGCATTCCCTAGAATATACGCATTCCCTAGAATATACTGGGACACAACTTCAGAAAAATGTTCTTTGGTACCAGGGTCAAGTTCAGAAAACTATTACTGTAAGGACGGTGTCGTTGGATATTAGAATGTTGTCAAACTGGATGCTCAGTTGTATTCTTGGAAATTGTCATTATCTTGAGAAGAGCATCCACTAAACCTTTTAGTTTGTCAACCGCTAATGTATCCAAACTTTGCTTTTGCTGTAATTTTTTAATCTTACAGTGGTCTGACATCTAGTTTCTTGATGTTTTGAAGTGGTCGGGATAATCAAAAGGAAGGCCCTGATTAAAGATTTGGCTGCAGCATACCATGCTAAGTGTATAGCATCCTGTAAAGAACTCCTGCAGCTTCAGAAACAGTGGGAGGAGGTCGGTACCTTTCATCTTCCAAAATCTCACCTGTAGAGCTCCCTGTGTTCCTCCGTATTGCTTAGCAACAATTCAGGGCCCCTTTGTTGTGTATTTGCAAGGAAAATATTGGTCAATTCCCTTGAGATTTTAGTTACTTTGAATGCAGATTGTGGTTGACTAAACTGATTGAAGTTAATAAGTCATTCAGTTTGAAACAAACATTCATATTGTTTTCAGAGACAGTAGCATATAGGCCTGGATTTTTGAATAGCACAACTTCCTAGTGCAATTGGATTTGCATCTATTAGATTATATCATTGTGCAATTTGTGCGAAAAAAGGAACTGTGCTGGACTCTTCTTTACTTTTAAAGAATTCATTCATCAACACATACTTGCTAGCTAGTTTTTCAATTTCTAGTTTTGTTTAAGCTTTGGGATCATGAGTTGACTTATACCAGTTGTTGAGAAAGATTCTAATTCTCTCATCCTGGAATTATATGTATTGCTTGTTTTTGCCTGGTAGTCTGCAGTCCCTTTTTTTGTGTGTGCGCGTGTGTGATGAGGTGTCTCAAAATGTTAATACTGATTAACAGGAACAGTACGTGGAAGCCAAAATGCCCGAAGAACCAAGACTGATTACAATGAAGACCTCAACGCATAGGAAGAAGTAGATTTAGGATATTAGTTTCTTTTCAAAGAGCACTTTTCAGCTCTGTTAACTGTTGTGATCGTTAGCTTGACACTTGACAGTGAACTAAAATACAAGGAAACATCGCTCTCAGCAGGGCTTATGCTGTAAAGTATCATTTGCATGCTTCCAATTGCGCTTTTAACTAGCTTTTTTTGTTCTTTAATTGAAGATAAGGCTTACAGAGAAATATTAACATCTTGGATCCTTTTGCAATTGCATCCAATAAAGAAGGCATTTATGTATCTCACTGATTTTCATTCCAATCATCATAATTTTTTTTCTTTAAAGGCGGCTTACAAACAAATAACAGGTTGGACCTTTTTGTAGTTTGATTCAACGAAGGCATTTACTTGTCTCCCTGATTTTTAGCAATGTTAGGCCAATCTCAATGGGAGTTTCATCAGGAGTTTTATGAGCATTAAATAACATGCCATATCAACAATTTTGCTGACTTGATAGTATCATTATAAGGAGAGATGAGAGAGAGTTCCATGAGATGGGAGAGGAGTTTCATCCCTATGAAATCCAATAGGTACAATTACTAAGTTCTAAGTTTTGGTAACTGTTCAATAAAATTGTGCACTGACATAGGCTTATATTTATGTGTTCACCTTGAATTGAATGAGTTGTCATTATATTTTATAAATGTATTATTTGTTTATTAAACACAAGTCACAGAGATGAGGATAAAGCATCCCCATTGTGCGGTTTGCAGTGCCTGTTGCACAGGGCAAAGCATTGTATGTCCTAGATGATTACATGTGTTTACATGGAGGAGGTGCAGTGTCCTTCCACGCCTCCATTTAGCAATTCCTTTGAATGCTCTGTCGATCTTTCCGCAATCGAAATTTTTTTTCTGTTGAAAAAGTCCACTAAAATCAGCCTGAGTCTCCAATCTCCAGGGTGTGCTACCATTGTTGGTGCAGGGAACCAGACAACCCTAGACTAATAGTATGCAAAGAATATATGACCATTAGTTTCTATTAGTCTAGGATTGTCCTGCTACCGGTTCCTGTCTTGGTAAGTCTTGAACCTGATCCGAAGGAGCTTGTTCTTCCATAGCGTCTTAAGGAACTGGACAATTGTGGTGGTGCTCTGCTTCCCTGTGTTGGTATTGGTTGTCTGTTTCTCTATGCCAACTGTTTGTATGCTTTATTTGGACGTGAAAATCCCTGGATTGGAAGGCTTTCAGCAAAATCTCCGGGTCCTCGTGGTTAAGAAATGGATTCCTGTTTGATTGATTGAACGGCAGTTGTTCCAAAAGACTTGTTCACTTTTGTTCACATCCTATTCTTTTGAGTTTGGAACTCAAAGGTCATACAGTGTATTAGGCAAGTTTATTTGGTGGTCAGCGTCTAGGAGATCATGAAGTTGATTCCGAATGGGGCACCATAGGTGACTCCAATGTTGATGTTGCCTTTAGAAATTTGATAAGTACTCGTCCAGGTGGTGAAGAATCCTGGATCTTATTCCAAATCGCAGTGGTCGTCAACACCTCATGAATCTTGCTATGGATAAACCAAATATACTCTTTAAGTTCTCATCGTACCTGAAAAGAAGGGAACTCCAAAACCCTAACACCAAAAAAACTCAGCATGGGAAAACCTAAAACTTAGATGAGAACTCGATCTACTAGCGCTAATACTACGGAGATGAGTCCTGATTCCCTATAGTCATTGGACAGATCGCCAAAGGGAGAGTCCTGAAGAGGAATGGCGGCTATTTTTTACGAAGGGCTAGGTATATGATTCTTAAACAATTTTTGTACCCCTTGAATAGTTTTTCTTCTGGTTGAAGTTGTACCATTTTTTTCTAGAACAATTTTATTCAAAACTTGGAATATTTTTGTCCACCTTTAATATTTGTTCCAAATTCATCAAAAAATTATTTCTCATTCATAAAAAAAATGTTACGGAGAAAATGACATCCTAACATACTGATATATGGTTTTTGATCCAGAATATAGGAATCCAAAGTTTATGCACCACATAAGCATGTCTAAGACCATGCACATGCCGTCCATGTAGCCGAATACCGCTCACAAGGGAGAGAGGGAGGGTGCTAGAGAGAGAAACTTTGGCGATCATCTTGAAGCAATTCTAGCTGGGGAATCAAATGGGGTTGATCTCCACTCGTATCTCTCCTAGTTTTGGAGTTCACTCTCGCTCTCAAGGTGAGTTTCCATGTGTTTTTGCTCCAGTTCGTGTCGCAGTTTGTTCGTTTTCGCTCCTGTTCATTTTGTCTCTGGCTGTCTGGCCTAGAGTGTGCTGTTTCCTGGTTTGGGGCCTCTGCTGCTGGAGCTCTGTGATGGCGGAACCCGTTCGGTGCGAGTTGGGATTCTACTGATGCAGAGGTCGATGGCAATGCCTCGATCCTCGCTGTGGGTGAGTCCGCCAATGATCCCTCGATCGGCACCATGCTCGAAGGCTGATAGAGAGAGTCGCAATTTCCCACCCAACTCAGAGTCGCGTTCTGGTGCTAATTCGGCTGATCGCGTTGTTTTTTGTTCGTTCTCGTTGGGGGATGTGTTTGAGAGAGAGATTTCAGAAACATGGGTGTTTTGCTTTCCGGGGGAAGAACACCAGTGCAGATTCGTCTCGGAGATTTGTGGAGAATTTTGTGAGAGCTCCTATGAAGGATCGGGAGGTTGAAGACGACTCCATGCCAGCTCACCAAAATCTGGGCGGCGCATTGGACTTGGGCCGCAGCCATTCGGGCCCAGTCCAGCCCATGTACTCGTTTGGAACATGCGTGGATGACCTATACAACCACTCATGGAGGGATAAGGTTGGCTCCTGGCTCTGGGTCCCAAAAGGCGAAGCGCTGGCGGCGGTAAAGAGTGGGCAAGGTTTTCTAGCCAAACATAGTGAAATCCTCAGATTCAGCCATAACAGTAGGAAGATTGTGAAAGCTGTTCCAAGGAAGATTCTAAGGAAGATGGATGAGAGATCATTTGCCTTTGTAGCAGTCATGGATCGCTCAAGAAATAAAAACTACCACTGCAGGGCAGTCTCACGCCTGGGCACAGAGTTGGCCCGGGGGCGAGCGCGTGAGGAAGAAGACTCCAGAAGATATAGAGATTTTGAGGGGGACTACCGCGGAAGAGAGCGTGGTTATCAGGAGCGTGATAGGGAGGAGTCTGTGAGAGGCTATGAAGGGCAACATCAGGGAGGAAGGAATTGGTGCAGCGAATACCCCCGCCAAGATCTAAGCAGATTCAGGACAACTAATCCTCAGACCCAAGAGAGAGACATATCTGGGAGGGAAGAGCAGGGTTTGAGGGCAAAGCTGAAGGGAGATCAAGATGGTCGCAAGGTTACTGACAGAGTGCAGAATAATTATAGAGGGGGTGAATCATGGGAGAACAAAGGCAAAGGTAAAGCAGCAAACTCCACCGATAATCATTGCTTCAATTGCAACCAGACAGGGCAGTTCAGAAAGACCGCATGAATCTAGCATTTTGCTACTGTTGTAAGAAAGCCGGTCACAGATCAATGATGTGTACAAAAAAGAGAGAGCTGAGACTTTGTGGGTTTGTCCTACCTAGTTTGGGTTTCTACGGTATTCGCATCCCTGTAGATAAAGAGAAAAAGAAGAAAGAGGTTCTTGGCATAATGATAATTGAATGTGGGATTGCTACCATTGAGAGCATTGAGAAGGAACTAGTCCACTTGTTTAGAGAGGTTCCAAAATGGAAGATTAAGATGATGGATGAAGAAAACAAATACATAATCACCTTCCCATCAGAGGCCATCCGACATCAAGTAGCTAGGTTTAGAGGATTTGATTTTGAGACATCAATAGTGAAAGCTAGGGTAATTCCAACTAAGATGTCTGCTGAAGCAGACAGCAACCTTGAGGTTGTATGGGTCAAGGATTTTAACTTTCCATCTAAGGCCAAAACAGTTGAGGTTGTCATGAAAATTGCTTACCTTGTGGGTGATCTTCAGGAAGTGGATCTCAATTCTTTGAAGAAGCCTGGTCCAGTGAGGATTAAATTGGCTTGCAAAGCTGCTAGAGAGGTTAAGGGAGAGACACAGATTTTCTTCAATGGAGAGAGCCATAGAATCAGATGGGAGGTAGAATCTAACAACAACTCTGCAAAGACAACTTCTTCTTCCAAATTTGACAGACAAAAGGACACAAATGAGAGGGGTGAAGAAGAAGGGGAAGAAGAAGAATATTATCCTAGCCAAGACAAGTACACTAACAAAAATCAGACAGAGGGCAAAGAGAATTCTACTAATGGGGCTCGTGGTGAAGGTAATGTGGGTTCTAGAAAAAACAAAAAGTAAATGCTGCTTGTGAAAATCCGGAGGAGAGGTCTACTGAGGACAGCAAGTCAATGGAGAGTGAGGAGAGCCTGCTGACTGACAACACAGTTGAGAAGGCTACAATCTATGCATAGGAAGAATATGAGGAATCCAATCCCACACAACAAAGTGTGAACATAACTCAACATTCTAACTATGAGAGGATTGCAGATGATGAGGAAATGGTTGACTATAAAAAATATTCTCTAGATAAAGAGAGAGCTAAGATGGATAAGATTGACAAGATCTTTGATGACAAAACATCCAAGTTAGCTGAAGCCATGTGCTTCAAGGTCCTGCAGAAAAACAGTGATAATTCTGTTGAGGGGGGTTCTGATATCCTAGAGCAATATGCCATTATGGGAGTGGAGGCTACTTCAGAGGGTGTGGTGATCTCAGATACTTATGGAAGTAACTAGAGGGAGGACTTTACCACTGTTAAAATTAAGAAACAACTGGTGGTAGCACAAAGGAAAAGTCTCAGGAACCAGGGCTGCACTGGGACGGTCCAGGGCAAAGCTAAAGCATTCAAGATGAAAAATAATGACATCACAGGTACTTCCTCTTCTTTTGTTGTCTTTAATTCTATTGACCCAAACCATTCAGAAAGATAGGTGTTATTAGTAACATTGATCTGGGAGATTCAGAAGAAGATGTATGAAAATATATCAACCATGCAAGCCAAGGAAGCTGCAAAGGCAGCACTTATGAGTGCTAAGAGCAAAATGGAGCCAGAGCAAAATAAACCAAAAGCAAGCTCAACCACAGATTTGGAAGCTGCTGGAGATAGGGAAGGGAGGACTAGGAAGTAATAGAGTGTGCATACTCTCCATCCCCAAAAAACCCCCCAAGAGAGGAAAATAACAGAAGGATAAAAACTGGGCCAAAAAAGGTGGCCAGAGCCAAGAAATCCAAGCAGAAAATATGAAGATCTTGTTTTGGAACATTAAGGGAGTGGGTGGTGCTAGTAGAAGAAAGCAGTTAAGAGAGTTGATGCAAGAACACACCATTGATGTGCTATGCTTACTAGAAACTATCAAAGCTGACTTCTCTTTGAGTGAGTTAAGGAGTCTAGAGGAAGGGGGGCGCTTTTCCTGGAACTGGACGGAGGCAAGAGGGCACCTAGGTGGCACACTGTTAGGAGTGAAACAGGGGGAGATTTAGACACTCTTGAGATGGATAGTGGAGAATTTTTCTCAAGCACTAAGTTGGAAGATAAAAGAATAAGAGGGTGTGGGAGGTGATAAATTGTAACACCCTAATGTAATTTTCCCTAATTTTAATGAATTTATTTTGGCTCAAATGAAATTTCCAGGGTTTTCTTCAATTTTGTGGCATTTAAAGTAATTTTATAACACAAGAAAATAAAAATTTAATATAAGATCAACTTGTTTGTGCATTCATGCTGGTGCATGGTTTTATTTGTCTGAGTGCTAGGAGTTTGAGTTCAAATTTCATTTGAATTCAAATAGTTTGAGTTGAGTTTGAAAAGGAATAAGAAATGGAAAAGAGAAGGAAGAGGAAAGCAACCAAATCCAGAAAAACCCAACCCGGCTCTCCTCTTCTTTTCCGGGCCCAGCCCGCCTCCTCCACTTTCCCTCCCGCTCCGGCCCAAACCTCGCTCTGGCCCAGCCCAGCGCCAGCCTAGCCCAACTCCTCCGATCCTCCTCTTTTCTTCCGAGACCTAGCAGGCCAACGGCGGCCCGGTTTCTCCGATCTCGTGTGGAACGCTCTCCTCCTCTCTCTCTCTCTCTCTCCCGCTGACAACTCGGACTCACCTGTCGGCGCCCCTCTTCTTCTTTTCCTTTCTTCTTCCCCGCGCAACGCCCGCCCGAGCTTGCTGCCGTGATTCTCGCCTCGCCCGCGTGGAATTCCGCTCGCCCGGATCCCCTCTCCCTCCTTTAAACCACCAGCGGTTTTCCCCTACCCTACTTCCAAAACCCCAGCCGCCACCGCAAACCCTAGCCTTTTTCACCGCTCCGCCGGCGCCGCGCCGCGGTTAAGCCCCGCGCCGCTGTGGGCTCGCCTCTCCGCCGCACCGCAGCCTTCCCCGAGCCACGACGCAGCTTCGCCACGTGCCCAGGAACCTTTCTGAAGCTCCAATTCCAACCCCATCCCCTGCAACGACCCGTTCGCGTGCGCAGTATCGGTTCCCGCCGCCGGACGTCACCATCGACACCTCTGCACGTCACCCTGACCGATCCAGACCCTCGGTGAGCAATACCCGATGCCCCTCTTCCTTTTGCGCATGCTGTAGTGTCGCGTAGACCACTCTAGTGGCCGGAACACCACCCCGGCGCTCCGTCGCCGCCGCTCGCCGTGGCGAGACCCAACCCGGCCCAAATCCACCGCACTGACTGCCCAGACGGGTTCGCCGTCGTTCACTCTCTCTCCCCGGCATAGTCCCGACCACCCAGAACCCCGGAGGACCGAGTCTGGTCGACTCCGACGAGTTTCCGGCGAAGCCCCGCCACGAAAACACCTCGCCGGCGACCCATCCGGTAGGCCCGAGCCGGCGTCGCGCGAGGGCCGTCCGATCGGTGTTGAACGCGTGAGATTAGATCGGCTTACCGGTTCGGCCGGCCAGAATTGCTAAAGAACCCCTGCGCTTTTCAAGAATCAACCCGCAGTCCTATGCCATTCAAAAGTATTTACGTTTTAGTCCTGTTTCTTCTGTTCAGCCCCCTGTAGTTTTTCAAAATTGAACCCAACGTCCATGCCGTGAGTTTTAGCAAGTTAGACCCCAGATCTACCCTTATTTATGTTTAGGTCCCTAGTTTTTTGTCCAGAACCCCCTGGAAGTTCTGTTTTCTTGCAGAAAAGCCCCTGGACCTTGTTTTAACCCTAGATTTCGCGTCTTAGCTCCATTTTAGTTGATTCTTGCGCCCACGCGATCGTTGTAACGCGTAGAATAGCTTTAGACTAGTTTTGCGTGCTGTTTTCTTGTATTGGTGTACTGTTTCTTATAGTTTACTATTATTTGTGCATGTGTGCATGTGTGGACCATGTTTTGGTGTTGCGATCGTGAGTAGACGCTGAGCCTTTGGACGAGTACCAGGAGCCCCCATCTTCTGAGCAGTTTGAGCAGCAGCAGGAGAACTTCGAGAAAGGCAAGTATAACATGAACATCCTATCACTTTTAAATACAATTTCATACTGCATTTTAATATTGTATGCCTATAAGGACTTCCTAGCCACCTTATCCTTTATATAAATATCTTGGGTTGCATTGTGGTTAGATGTGTTAGGTGCTGCGCTCTCACACACTTCGGTCCTTTGTAATTAATTTGACTAATGGTTATATGCAACTTAATTCTGAGAGTGGCCCTCTGTGCTGTGTGCTTGAGTGGCTCACGTCTCGTTAAAAGATGTTTTTTTATAGAAACATGGTTTAGGGGGCCAGCACGGTGCTTAGTGCTTGGTTGGCCACCCTCCATAAGGACCGGTTCATAGAGCGACAACCTGGGACAACCGCGCAACCACAAGACTGGAATGAGACGGTCTTGACTTACTAATTAGGTCATTTTGGTTCGGGAGTAACTTACCTACGTGGGCAAGAGGGGTGGTAAGCTTCAATGGTCCCTGCTCCTCCGGCTTGGTCTGTGCTGTGTGCTTGTACCCCCGTGAGGTGGGCCCCATCGTAGCTGATCCAGAAACCTTAGCGGTTACACCTTACCAATGTGATCCTTTGTAACGGTCTCGTAGTGCGCTTGCTAGTCATCTCACCTAAGGAAGTGTGATGAACAACTAGCATAGCTCACGACTTGTGGGTAAAGTTGTGCAACCTCTCGAGAGTGTAAAACTGATATATCAGCTGTGCTCACAGTCATGAGCGGCCCAGATCCTCCGTCTGATTAGTGGGGTTTACCTTGGTGGTTTGGTTGGTTTTCAGTAGTCTCATGATTAATTCTGATTAATGATTATGTAACTTGGGTTATGGTAATTCATTCACTCGTAGTAAATAGCTTTGATAAAATTTGCCAAGATTAAAAGTTAGTGCAGTTGAGTCAGCTAACCTTAGAGCCTCATACTCGTGTTATACTTGTTGAGTACAAGTTGTGTACTCACACTTGCCTTCTCTACTCTTCTGTTCTCTTTGGGATGTCTTCGACTGCTGCTCAGTACCTGGCGACGTGGAGAACTACGTCAGCGGACTCGATGATTTCTAGGCGTTGTCTCCCAGTTGACGTCCCTGTGGCGCCCTACCTTTCATGTATTTATTTTACGCTTCCGCATTCCTTGAACTGATTCTTGATTCAGTTGTAATAAAGATATTCATTTATAATTTATACGCTTTGTTTCGAGATACGTGTTGTGATATCTTGATGATTCTGTTGTATATATGCATGACTTGATCCTGGTGCATATATGATTGCTTGATTTATATTCTTAATAAATCGGGTGTGACATAAATGTCTATGGACCAGTTCAACATGAGAGAATGGCAGCTTTTCTACAGGAACTCAATGATAAAATATGTCACTGTGACTGGCCTTTTATCATGGATGGTGATTTCAATCTAATTAGGTTTGCTTGGGAAAAGTCCTCAAAACTGGATCAATTTTTTATGGATGCTTTTAATAGCTTTATAGAAGACAATGGTATCAAAGAATTACTTAGAAAGGGGGGAGTTTACATGGACCAATAAAACAAACAAATCCTACAATGTGCATACTAGATAGAGTACTGATTAGCCCAGATTGGGAGTTAATTTACGGGAATGCAACTTGTGAGACCCTAACTAGAGTGGGGTCAAACCACTGTCCTCTAAAGGTGGACACTGAGGATGAGATGTTGAAACAGTCAAAACAATTCAGATTTGAAGTTGCCTGGTTAACACAGGAGGGGTTCAGGGAGAAACTCAAAGAGAAATGGCCTGTTAGAGGGGGTCTTGAGATACAAGATTACTGTCAGATTAGAAAATTCTATAGAGGGTGGGGGGCCAATCTAAGTAGAAAAAAAAGAGGATCTGAAGCTAAAAATTAGGAAGCTGGATGAAGGTGCAGATCTTGGGATATTAACACTTGCACAGTGGAAGGAGAGATACCAGCTGGAAGAGGAACAAGAAAAGATATACTCTTACGAGGAAATACAATGGCAAAAAAATGAGTGGTGAAAAGTGGATCCTGAAAGGAGATGCAAACAATAGTTTTTCCATAATATAGCCAATGGTAGGAAGAAAAAAATGCACCATCTTCTCCTTAGAAGATGAAGGCAGAGAAATCAGAGATCCTAAAGGGTTGAGGGAGCACATACAGCGGTATTACAAGGATCTTTTTGGTAGTGAGGATAGTGGTACAATACACTTATCTGAGAATATTTGGAGTTTGCATGGGAGCCTGTCTGATGCTGAGGCTCAGGATTTGGTGAAGCCTTTCACTATACCTAAATTAGAGTGTGCCTTGGTAGATATGGATGCTAGCTCTGCCCCACGCCTTGATGGGCTTTCTGTGGGTTTCTATAGAGAGTTCTGGCCTAAGATTAAAGATGTGATGCTTGAAATGTTCCAAAAGTTATTTGAGGGCAGCCTAAACTTAAGCAGACTAAATTATGGCCTTATCTCCTTAATACCTAAACTCAAAGATCCAAACACCATTAAACAGTACAAACCTATCTGTCTGCTAAATGTGGATTGTAAGTTGTTCACTAAGGTCTTGACTATGAGGCTCACACCTTTTGCTGGCAAACTAGTGAGTGCTACACAGACAGCCTTTATCCCTGGCAGATATATATTAGAGGGGGTCATCATGCTTCATGAATTACTACATGAACTTAGAGTGAAGAAACTAAAGGGAGTGATCTTGAAACTAGATTTTGAAAAAGCTTACAATAAGGTACATTGGGGCTTCATGATGGAGGTGCTCAAGAAGAAAAACTTCCTAGAAAAGTGGCCGGACTGGATGCACCAGATAATTGAGGGGGATAGAGTCGGAATCAACATCAATGGTGACCCAGGGAACTACTTTAGAACCTTTAAAGGTTTAAGGCTGGGGACCCATTATCACCCCTCCTCTTCAACCTGGTGAGTGATGCTCTGGCTACTATGTTGGCCAGTGCAAGAATTGTTGGTGAAATTAGAAGCCTGGTGCCACACTCGATAAACTCATTAGCTCCTTAATTTTGTATGTCATCAACACCAAAACCCACTTAGGGGGCCAAATGCACTTTCAATCTCCTCCTTTTTTGGTGATTGATGACAACACAATTAAGGCTTATAATAAATTTAGTAAAACATTTTGAATTCAATCATATGGTTGAACTCCCCCTTAATACATGCATTCATCAAGATAAATTCAAAAATAGACTCAAATGTTATTTGCACATATTAAGAAAGATTTCTTCTATATAATTGAATTCGTGGGGTGCAACGTGTGGTAAATATCAACTTGATGCACGTGACAAGATATATCACAACAATAAAGTGGAAATGAACAATCACCAAGTCCAAAGTCATGAGCATCACAAAAGCAATAATGTTCTAAGATCACACTAGCATAGAGAAACTCAATTAAGTCTTACAACATTAAAAAAAATCTCACTTGGCACACCACATATTACACAAATACAAGTCTCATTTGTCCACAAGCACAAGAGTTTAAAGTTCCAATATTTTAATGACGAAGCTAAGATAGATAAAGCAGCCACAAAGCCTATGGTGAGCTCACTCCCCCTTTGGCAACAAGCACCAAAAAGGAGAGGCCCTTCCATAGCCACTACTCGTCATCGTCGTCGTCATCTTTTGCATCATCTTCTTCCTCATTGGTGGGTGTGTTGGCAGTGGGAATATCCTCTTCTTCGTCCTCATCTGACTCCTCATGCCCACTCAAGTCTTCTTCAATTTCGTTCTCATCAACTTGGGGAGCACCAAACATCATGGAAGGTCCATCCATTTCTTCCCAAGGGTTGTAGAAGGTCGGTGGAGGAGGAAAATCCATGGGAGCACGAAGAGGTGAGTGAGACATGTCATATTTGGCCGTGATTTTCTTTTGCCTTGCCTCAATCTTGAGAAGCTACTCATCCACATGCTTCTTGTGGTCATGGATTTCTTGCGCATTGTGACGACCCACATTGAAGCATGCAAACAATCCTTACGAAATAAAATTGAGAATGCCTTTCTTCTTTGGGCACGAGGAGGAGGACCACGGGAGCTCCAAAAACCTTAAGAGCTAGATGGACTATGAGAACTTGAAGGATCATGAGAGCTTGAAGGACCATGAGAGCTCGAAGGACCATGGGAGGGTCCTTGAGTGGAGCGGCAAGGTGCATGTGCTCCAAGCTTGAGAAGGCGCTCAAGCTGACCTTTCTTAGGCTTGTACAATTGATGGCCCTTGTCGGGCAAGATATTGACGCTTGTCACTTCTTTAATCATGGCAAAGATATAGCAAGCATAATGACAACCTTTCTTTGGTGAGACAGAACAGGTGATGATTTCCACCCAAATGAAGTCAAAGACGCTGAACTCATTCTTGTTGGGAGCTATTCTTGCAAAAGTTCTTGGACATGTTTGAAATGTTGTCCGAGTCACCACTTTTGGGATATAGAGTGTAGCGGAAAAGTTGGTTGAGCAACTTGTAATAAGGTCTCAAACCATATATTGTCCCAAATTTAATATCACCATATGCACTGTCATACATGAAGTGAAGTTCTCCATCATCAAGCACATTCTCCTCCTCATGTATCCTCTCTCTAGTAAGATCAGCATTGGAAAAAACAAGAATACTAGCAAAGTAAGCATATTCAACATAGAATGGCTTGCCTTGAATAGTCCAATGGAAGGTCTTGATTGAGCGGTTGACATAGAGAGTGGAGTAGAACTGAGCAATAACCTCCTCATTCCAATCACAATTGAAGGACATGATTGATGTGAGATGCATCCTTCTAGAAGCATCTTGGACTTCCCTCACCACCGGCAAGTCAATTTCAAATAGATACTCCCAGTTGATGGATTTCATCTAGGTGGTGGGATGAGACTTGCAAAGAATCACTGACGCATACCAATTTGCATGAAAGTTCATCCAAAATCGAACATCTCCTTGCTGCTCTTTGCCATATTCAGATGGATCATCATATCTCAATGCATAGATATCATGCTTGCCCTTTTTGTAATCCACTAGACGAGTCCCATTGAACTGTGCAGCAATTAGCCTAATTGGGGGCTGCATCCGAAGGATGATCCTCTCAAGATATTCTATCGACTCTCCACCAGACATGTGACTGTCTGGAGCAGAAGTGCGCTTCATGTGTGGATGACACCATGAGAGGAAGTACCCTGGGGATTAGGTCTTCCACGACCACGAGAGCGCAAAGGAGCCTTGGCCACTGCCTTTCGCTTGCCAGTACGATCAGCCACAGGCGACGCTTCTTGAGTTGCTTCAGAATCAGAAGGAGAAGATTCAATCTCTGATGAAGAAGCCCTCTGCTTCCCTCTCCTTTCACGAGCCATCTGAGTATGTAAGATAAAAATGAGGACAGACTCGATAGGTGTGATCAGACTCAATCAAATGGGACAGTTAAGGCATTTGGCGGAACTTCCGACGTGGGGGCAGAACTTCCGTCAGTGTCGGAACTTCCAACCCTTCGTCAGAACTTCCGACAGGGCCCGAGCGGACCCAAAAAATCATGAATCAAGAGATTTTGGCCACCAAATTTGATAAGATTCTAGGCATATGATCAATGATGTACTAGGAGACTATCCCTAAGAATGAAAATTCTAACTCCTTCTACATTGAGAGATTAGGCGATGGGGATTTTGAATGAAATACCTTGAAGATTTCCCGCGTGAATCAAAAGAGAGATCATGGGGATCGGATGTTCCGAAGAGTGGAGAATCCAAAGAACTCCAAAGCAATGAAATTCCACGGTTGAATCTTGGTTTCCCCACAAGATTTTGAGAGGGGAGAGGTGTAGGGTTGGTGGTTAGGGTTTGAGGGGGCTGTCCAATGGGTATACATAGGTTCAAGTGAATTGTTGAAAGTTCCAATGGGGGTCGGAAGTTCCCACGAAAAAGAATTTTCGAATCCGAGGACCCCCAGTCGGAAGAATGAAGAAAGTTCCGATGGAGATTGTCGTAAGTTCCGATGGGGGGTTGAAAGTACCGATGAATATTAAAATGATATCCCGAGGACCCTTTGTCAGTACAAGCATGATCTTCCGAGAAACGTCGGAAGTTCCGACCTTTGCTTTTCAGCTCCAAAAACATAGATTTTGAGAAGAATAAACTTGGATATATTAAGAGATATGGCTTGTAGACATATGAGAAACTTGAAGCTTAGTGATCAGCTACAAATAACATTACATAACAATGATCACAAGAATCAAGCTTTGATCCAAAGATCAAAATCCAAATATTTTAAAAATAACTCAACACAAGTAAATTCATTTTTCATATCTAAGCAACAATCAAGTATGTGCAACAAGTCAAGCCAAGTTACGAGAATCCAAGATATTTAGTTTACTCCTCAAATCACAAAACATTTGCTCATCTAAAGGCTTAGTGAAGATATCGGCAAGTTGCCGTTCCATGCTCACGTGACATAAAGCAATATCTCATTTAGCCTCATGATCCCTTAAGAAATGATGTCTTATATCTATGTGCTTTGTTCGGGAGTGTTGCACCGGATTGTTCACTACCTTGATAGCGCACTTATTGTCACATAACAGTGGAATCTTGCTAAATTCACAATCGAGGTTACTCAACATGTGCTTCATCCACAAGAGTTGGGCAGAACAAGCATCCGCTGCAACATATTCAGCTTCGGTGGTGGATAAAGCAGCCGAATTTTATTTCTTAGACCTCCACGACACTAGGGGCCTTCCAAGGAATTAGCAAGTCCCCGTCGTACTCCTTCTATCTACCTTGCAATTGGCATAATCCAAATCGGAATATCCAAGTAGATCGAAAGTGAAGCCTTTGGGATACCATAAGCCAAGGTCAGGAGTGTGTACCAAATATCTCAAAATTCTCTTAACAGCAATTAAGTGACATTCTTTAGGATTGGCTTGAAATCTTGCACATATGCACACACTAAGCATAATATCTAGCCTAGATGCACAAAAGTAAAGAAGAGAGCCAATCATGGAGCGATATACCTTTTGATCAACATACTTCCCTTCTTCATTGAGATCAAGATGACCATTTAATGCCATGGGTGTCTTGATGGGCTTTGCATCAGCCATGTCAAACTTCTTAAACATATCCTTCACATACTTGGTTTGACATATGAAAGTCCCTTCCTTCATTTGTTTGACTTAAAATCCAAGGAAGAACTTCAATTCATCCATATGGACATATCAAACCTCTTGGTCATGATCTGACTAAATTCCTCACAAAATTTCTTATCAGTAGAACCAAATATGATGTCATCGATATATATTTGGTAAACAAAAATATCTTTATCAACTTTGTGAGTAAAGAGAGTAGAATTGGCTTTACCCATGGAAAAGTCGTTGCTGAGAAGAAAATCCTTAAGGCATTCATACCATGCTCTAGGAGCTTGCTTAAGCCCATAGAGCGCCTTATGGAGCTTGTACACATGATTTGGAAATCTTAGATCTTCAAAGCCCGGCGGTTGTTCTACATACACCAACTTGGATAGGAGGCCATTCAAGAATGCACTTTTCACGTCCATTTGATAAAGCTTGAAATCATGGTGAGTGGCGTAGGCTAATAGTATACGAATTGATTCAAGCCTAGCTACGGGTGCATAGGTTTCACCAAAATCCAAACCTTCAATTTGTGTGAAACCTTGTGCAGCTAACCTTACCTTGTTTCTTGTGACGACACCATGTTCATCTTGTTTGTTTCGGAAAACCCACTTGGTGCCAATCACATTTTGCTTTGGTCTTTCAACCAACTCCCATACTTCATTTCTTGCGAAGTTATTCAACTCTTCTTGCATGGCAATGACCCAATCCAGATCGTCAAGTGCTTCATCTACCTTGAGAGGTTCTAGAGAAGAGACAAACGAGTAATGTTTATAAAAAGTTGCTAAACGTGAATGAGTCCCTCTTTGAATACTTCCAAGAATATTGTCAACAGGATGATCTCGTTGAACACTTTGATGAACTCTTGGATGCGGCACTTGTGATTGAGGTTGAATGGGTCCACCATCGTCATTTTCAGCTTGTGGAGCATCTTCTTGAGCTTCTCCACCTTGTTCTCCCCATTGATCAATGCCATGAACTTGATCGTCACCATGAACTTGACTTTGATCTTGAGGTTGATGAGAGCTTGGAGGTGCAACTCTTGTGGATGATGATGGATCATTGTTTCTTTCTTCAACTTGAGTTTGAGCTTGAACTTCACGAGGCCTCACCTCTCCCAAGCCCATCCTCATGATTGATAGACTCGGGGGTTCCTCTTCATCTATAATATTTTTTATCAACTTGCTCTACTTGAGAGCCATTGGATTCATCAAAAGTTACGTCCACCGTGACCTCTACACCACCGGTGGTTTTGTTGAAGACACGATAGTCGTGTTCTTTAGTACCATAACCAAGTAGAAAAGCTCTGGTTTTCTTGTTAAGTATGAAACACTTACTCCCAAAAATTCTAAAGTAGTGCACCTTGGATTTGTTACTGGTGATTATCTCGTAGGGTATCTTGCCCAAGTATTTTTGGAGATAGAAACTATTGATGGCATGACACGCCGTATTGATAGCTTCGGCCCAAAAGATATCCGGAGTCTTGTACTCATCAAGCATTGTTATTGCAGCTTCAATCAACGTCCTATTCTTCCTCTCAACAATGTCATTTTGTTGAGGTATGTATGTGTCGGTACATACGGACAGGGGTATCTCCTGCTAGGGTGTCCAGACCCTTAGCGCATCGCTGCCGCCTCACAGGTAAGGCCACGATGGTGTTCAGCTCCGGCGTGTGCGCCAAGCGCATCGTGGTGGACGTGTGCCACCACATGCTCGGCCGCCTATCCTCCATCATCGCCAAGGAGCTGCTTAATGACCAGAAAGGCGTGGTGGCCCACTGTGAGGAGATCTGCCTCACCGTGGGCCCCGTCTGTCAGTAAGTTGTCTTACAGGGTCTCCAACCAGATGGGCGCAAGGTTATCCGTGATCTCTCCCTGGTCCTATGGGTGACGTGGCGAAAGGTCCGGGCCTGACAGCTGGGATCATGATCTCCGGACCTCCCCCCCGTGCTCATATAGGTCCGGCGCCTCCACGTGCCCACGAGGACAGGGTGCTCGGGCCTGGCCTCTAAAGGCCCGGACCCCCCAGGGGGTCCGGCGCCGCAACGTGTGGGGGCCAGACCCCTCTGGGCCTGACCATCCGGACTTGCCTCGGGGGCCCAGACCTCCCTTTCCCCCGGGAAGGGGTCTGGCACCGCCAAGTGCCGCCTTAAGCTGCCTGGGAGGTGGCTGCGAGGCCAACCCTGCCACATCACCGCTCCTTCGTGGGGGAGCCAGCCCCCAAGCGCAAGAAGACGGCGGAGGCGGGGGGCAGAGCAGCGCCCAGGCTCCAACACCTCCGCCGCAATGCCAACAGCCGCAGGAGAGGCTGGAGGAGGCGCGACGGTCTTCTCCGAAGCAACAGATTCCGCCGCCGCCGCCAACGACGCGGCGCCTAGTGACGCCGCCACCACCACCATCGGAGCTAGGACCACAAGCCCTGCCTCCGCCGCCAGGAGCGCCCTCAGCGGGAGGCCCCCACCAAAGGATTGGGGAGTCCTCGGTGGGAAAGGAGGACCCCCCAATCGCTCAGGGAGGTTGGGTGTGGCCTGACTTCGTGTAAGCAGCCTTCTTGAGCTTTTCTTTGTTCCATTTAATTTCTGGGTCCTAACCCCGTTGGTGTGCGCCAGGCCCCTTTTTCCAGACACGCTCACCGCGCCTACTGGTGATTCGCCGGCCGGGGGGTCCTGCCCCTAGCCAGCTCCATCTTCCCCTGCTGGGAAGTCGGTGACAGCACCAGCAGGGGCTCCACCCCCGCCAACACCGGTAGAGTCTGGACCCGGAGGTCCGAAGCCGGAGGCCGCACCCCCGGGGGCCGAAGCCACACCCCAGGAGGAGGCCGCTCGACCCGCTGCGACGCCGAAGTGCCAGCTGCGGCGGCGGCGCCAGACGCCATGGCGGAGGCCCCTCCAGCAGAGCCGGCTGCAGAGGAGGTCGTGGCGGCAGCAGAGGTAGCAGCGCTGGAGGTCGCTGAGGTCCCCAGCTCCGTCCACAATCCACGCAGGAGGACGAGCCAGAGGTGGTGTACGGGAGGCACCTTCTTCCGAGCCCGGTGGAGATCCCACTCCCCCGCCTTCGCCGTCTTCTGGCGCTTGGGGGCCGGCTCCCCCACGAAGGAGCCGTCACCGTGTTGGAGCCTCCAGGACCTAGACCCCTCCTCTTGGCTGCTCCGGATGGTGGCCGCTCCCCGCGCCTCGTCGTGTCTCCAGGTCGGGGTGGCGCCCACATTCTGCTTGTGGCGGCGCTCCGGCTCCGGCTCCTTCCCTTTCCCTTTCTCGGCGGGGGCCGGACCTCCGTGGCTGGACCCGCCAGGACCCTGGTCAGCGCGTTGCTGGCGGTCGGGCGAGGTGCCGGGGATATGGATCCCACGATTGGGGTCACCTCCTACCTGCCGGACCACCAGGCCACCCTCGTCGAGGGTCGGCATCAACGCCAGGACTGCCGACCGCAACGCCTGGTCCTTGCACAGGCCTTGATCCCTCTTGGGAGGACCAGTGACTCCATTGTAAACGCCTCGCCGGTCGTCACCCGGATCGAGGTCTCCAGCTCCGCCCTGGTCAAATTGGTGCCAGTCCCGTGCACGACCCTGCAGCAGTCGTTTGGCCCCGTGTACATACAGGCCATCCTGGACCGCTGCTGTAGGGGGGCGATGCAGCGCTTCAGGAAATCGCCCAGCACCATCATGGACATCAGGCCGTCCTTCGCCAGATTCTTGACCCGGTTCAGGACCGGGGCGAGCTCCGCTGGCAATGACGGCTTGGCCTTCTAGGTGCTGCAATCGCTGAGGGGCCCATCCGTCGGCAGCTCCAGGCGATCATTGGTGTCGGTCGCGGCGATGACCCAGCCGTCACGCCAATCCTCCCACTTGGCGCTGGAGAAGGCGCTGATGTAGGAGCTGGGAATCCCTTCCCGGAGCTGGAAGTAGTAGGTGCCGATCTCGCGCTTGCTCCTCCCAGACCCAACCAGGGTGTAGAAATGCCTGAAGATGGCGGCGCAGGGACGGACCCCCACGAACATCTCCATGAAGTGGGCGAAGACCGCCACGAGGAGGACGGAGTGGGGGGGTGAGGTGCTGAAGCTGAAGGCCGAACTCCTAGGAGCAGGAGGAAGAAGAAGGAGATCGGTGGCATCAACCCGCACATGGCGTACGAGTTGAAGAGCACGACTCCCCTGCTGCCAGGTCGTTGAGGGGAATTTTGCCAGCCCGGATCCTCCCGACGAGCTCCGGCGTGTGTGACAGTTCGTGTTCTTGTAATGCTAGACCTATATTTTGTTAGTGTGAAATATGTGTTTGTTAAGTGTAAAGCTTGTGTGTGTTTGTGTGAAGCTTCTGAAAATTTAAAGTGCAAGTAAAAAGGGTATTCTTGTAATTACAGAAAAACTTAGGGTTGTTTTTGCAAAATGTATTTGGATAGGAGGTAATTTCAAAATAAGTGAAGGGTAGTTTTGCAAACATGTTTTCTTATTTTGTCCCTTGTAAAAATATATATTTATCCAAAAGTTTCATTTGAAATGTGTGTGTTGAAGTGTGTAGAAATTTTGGGTAAAGTGGTGAAAATAAGGGTATTTATGTAATTTTATAAAAGTACAAGTCTTTTTATGCAAATAGGTGATTTACAACAGTAACTTTCAAAGTTACTAGGGGACAAATTATAAGAATGCAAGTAATCATGACTTACCTGAAAACTTGCATTTAGGCCCAAAGTTATGTGTAAAATACATTAACAAGGACAAAATCTTTATAAAGCTTAAAGTTAGTCCAAAGTTTCAAAATAAAGTTGCATACTTTGAGTTTTTGATTTCAAACCCTAAAACAAAGTTATAGAACTTGAAAAGGTTTACAACTTTCATTTTGAACACTTTTTCTTTTGAGCCCTATCTTAAAGGTTATCGCTGGTTTACAGATAGGTCCCTGGAATTTCTGAAATTTACAAATCAGTCCAGTCATCTTCAACCTTCTATCTGCTCCTCTGTTGCCCCACCGCCGCACTGTTTCCTCGGATTTCGGTCGCTGCAGTGCCGCCCCCTTGCCCTCTCACCTCCATGCGCCGCCTCTAGCCCTGCCCACCGCCTTAGCCCGCCTCCGTGGCCACTTCCTGCACTGCCACGCGCACGCCACCGGCCGCCCGAGCGCCACCAGTGCTGCCGCCGCCCGCCTGAGTTATTGCGCGGCCGACACCTCCACGCCGCCGTGGCCCTCGGCCTTGCGCCCCTCCCTTATCTCTTCCTCCCTATAAATAGCTGCCCTCGGAACTCCTGAAGCTAGTTCCCCACCCCCTTGCGCCTCTCTCTCGCCGGAGCTCTGCTCCCAGCACCACCACACCGCCGCCGCTACTGTCACCGTCGGCGACCCCCTTCCCAACTTCCCCAAGCCCGACCAAGCCTTCAAACGGGTGCGTCTCGATGCCCTCTCACTCCCCACCCCCTTCCCCTTGCCATCCGAGCCCTTCCTTCGCCGGATTTGGGCCAAATCGAGCTTGCCCCGGCCGGCCATGGCAGAAGGGCGTATCTGCGAAGATTCAACTCTTTCCGAGGGTCTATATGAAAGATTTTGATTCTTTCTACTTTTCAATGTGCTGAAATTTGGAAATTCATAGAAAATGATAGAAAAATCAAAAAAATATCAAACAAATTGTGTTTGAATCCTTATGCCAAATTATACAACTTTTGTATTATGATCATGCCATGAAATTGTATGTTTTGTGCTGTATAATAAATAAAAGCAAATGGGTATGTTAATTAGATCTTCTGATCCTTAACTATGCTATAGCTGAATTTTGGCACATAATCTGTGTATGTCTTGAATAGCTTGATGTAAATTTGGTAGACCCAGATCTGCTTTCTAGCTAGGGTGTTTTGCTATCTTTGCTTCATGTTGATAAAAACATCAAGAATTAATTCTAAAAACATCTCTGCATGTTTATAGCTAAAATTTTTACCTTAGCCTTCTTTTAGCATGTGTAGTTCATGGTAAAAGTTTGGGAGCCAGAAGCCTAATAGAACTTATGCTATGAATTTAAGCTTAAATTTAAAGAAAATTCATGAACAATAGTTCTAGTTCATGTAAAATTATGAAAATATTCTAGAATGTTATTCTTGCATAATAAAACATGGTTATAAAATTTAAACCCCAGACCTAGTATAGAATTACATTTACAAATGGATCTTATTCTTTTAATATTGTTCTTGTTTAAATTGTGTGGCATAGTTCCTATTAATATAAAAATCTTGATACATCCACAATAAGTATATTTATGCTAAAGCAATGCTTAATAATTTTGGTAACCTTAGTTTAGAAGAAAAATGTTCTATAAAATTTATTCAAGTTATCTATGTTGTTTAATTAAGTTAATTGTTGTGATTTATTTATTGCACAAAATATTCTGAAAAATCTAGGATAATGTTATTAAACCTACTTAGGTTAATTTAGTTTATATTCCTAACTTAGAGTTTGTCTAATTAATCAAAGTAAGCCATAATTAAGTAAAACCTAGGGGTGTTCATAATAATTAGTTGAAGTAAGCGTAGTACAAAGTATAAGTAGTTACCTGCTTAAGATAACCAAACACGGCAATCCTGCAGGGAGCTACGCGGGTGTGCCGGCCGTGTTTCAGTGGCACACGTGCGTGGGCAAAAGAAGGCTTAGTCCGTGAGCAAGAAAACCCTGAGGTTCGCGAAGGAGTCGGCATAGCGAACGAATTCGGCCCTATCGGTTTCTTCCATGATCCACGACACCCAGCAACTCCTATCTCTCGTCGATCGTCCGAGCAAAACCATAACACCTCAAGAAAGCTCGTGAACCCTCTCATCAAGCTCTTCTCATCGCCAATCTTGTTCACCGCGGGAATTCACTTTCCGCGTGTTCTCCTTCATAACCAAGGCTACCCCAAGGTTGGCCCTGATTCACTGAATCTTCTTAATGCCGGCGATTCCTTTGCCGGAATATCGTCGTTATCTTCCTGTTATCTGTTTTCCCCAACCAGGGACTTAATTGGTTTAATTTAAAAAGTTCTAGGATGTTATTTGTAAAATTTCCAAAGCTTTCTTTATTTCAAATCAGTGAACATTTACAAGTTTTATGTTGTGCTTTTGAATTGAAAGTCTTGATTTGTGGTCTAGGTTAAATATTAGGGAATGAATGATTTACTTGTACCTTGTGTTATATGCATGTGATATAGCTGAAAAGTAATCATAGGATATATGTCTTAAATAGAGATGTGTGATGTTTAGTTAATCCTTTCATATGAGTGCTCTTATCCCTGCCTTCAAGACTTTAACCTTGTCTTGATTGCCGTTTCCTTAAGATCCTTTTCATAAAAGGATCCCTGTTAGTTTGTGTGTATCTGCTGCTCAACTAATACATCTCGGCAGCTATGCTTCAGCATCGGCTATTAGCTCAGCTGCTAAGCATCCGTTTCCTTGAGTCTATGATGTTTCTGTGTAACAGCTGTCAGCCGATGCATTTCTTTTGATATGCTTCTACCATCGGCTGACTAGCCAATCCGGTTGTTACCCTTCTAATATCGGCTACTGCCGATATAATTTTTCTGTTCTGTCCTACATCGGCTGCACATCGTCAATGTATCAGAGATGCACACACAATCTTAGGACTCTTGCTATCGGTCGATCCAAGCCGATTCTAGTCGTTTTCCCATATCGGTTAAATATAGCCGATCAATCCTTAGTTTTCCTATCCTTATCCACACACTTCTATCAGCCGATTTATCGACTGAGAGATTGGCTATCTATATCTATCGGTTACATACCTACAACCACACTCCAATCGGCTGTACGTCACTCAATGGTTGTGCTGACGTAGTCGAGCCGATAGAACTACACCTAGTTACCTAGGATAACACTTAAGCACATCTCAGTTAAGACACAACTGCTTTAGGAATCATCCCTCTGCTAAATTAATCGATGCTTTCATCGATCAATTAGAAAACCGATGCACCTCTCAATCGGCTACACAGGCCAAAAGTACACAATCCTAGATCAATAAGCTAACACAATAGACACGCCTCTATTAGGTGCGACCTAAGCACATCAATCAGCTAAACCTCCGTTGTTTCCAATCGGCTCTGTTGTAACCCTCAACAAGTAGCCGATTCTAATTAGTTGTTCCCCTATAGTTCTGTCTAGGTTTAGTTCAGATCTTTCTGGTTGTTATATGAGTGGTATGTTAAATGAGTATTGGATTGCAACTGTATTGTGAAGTAAGATAGTTTTATGTGCACACCTTGAATGTAATGTTGCATTGCATGTAGATACGACTACTTCTGCAAACAGTACCTACAAGATCTCCTAGGAGTCTACAAAGGATTTTCCTGAAGACCAAATGAACATCACCAAGAGATTAACTGAAGCCCCGAACCAAAGTTCGGAAGATATTGACATTTCTGACTTCAGTTCCACTAGTAAAGGCAAGCCCCGGACATAACCCACTATTTTATTTACACCGCAATCTATATCTATTTACGTATTCTATGCATTAAGTTCTTAGGAATTGCTTGAAACCCTAGTTGCATTTCCCTAGGAATCAATGTATTGAATAGTAACACTTGAGTCCGGCTAGCTGCTATGCTAATAGGACCGGTAGAAGTCGAGTGATTTCCTGTCACTCGCGCGATATAGGAGTTGTAATGTTTACATTCCTGTTATCACTATAAGGATGACGGACGGGAGTTTTGTGAGGTATCATGGTTGAGGTGATACCCCGTCTGTGTTGTTGAAATTGATAAGGTCGCGGTGTGTGCCGATCGGGGTTAAGCGTTTGAAAGTACTAAACACATGCCGTGAGTTTTGGGTAAGCGGTAAGCCTAGTAGCCAATCGGCCCGAGGAGTGGACATACCTCCCACCACTCGTCTTGCTTCTTCTGGTTACTTATGTTCGACGTGTGGGAATACGTGTTGCAAGGGCAACCAGGAGTACGGGTTTTGTAGTCGCGCTACAGACGTACGTCTTGCACTTTGGAAGTGCGTATGGTCCTACAGTCGCTTGTGGTGGACCTGTCCACGAGTCGGAATGAAAGGCAAACGGTTGCTTTGGAACAATCGTTGGATGTTCCAAGCGTGTGAGTTAGGTTTACCTTGCAAGGTTAAATTCGATTCAGAATCGTCCGCTTCTCACGAAGATTGAGACTGCTTGATCCCTTTATCACACAGAGTAACAAGAGCAACTATATAATGAGTAATGCTGATGGTTGGTATAAAGAGCTCTACCTTGCTTGAGTAGATATAGGTGCTTATCTAGAATGGATAATCAACTAGAACCTGAAAGCTAAAAGTTGAAAATAAGAATCTACACTTAGTTGCTTTTCAGCTGAAACTAAACCCAGAACCATTATAAGCCTTCATAAGTCTAGTTATGGGCTAAAGTATACCCAATCCCGGGTAAGCCTTACTGAGTATTAGTATCCTCAGCCTTGCTAGCTATATGTTTTGCAGGTAATGTCTTGAAGACCCTACTCTTCCCTTGGCTTGGCCCTGTGCTTTTCCGGAAGGTTGGTCCGTGAAATGGGATCCGTCCCCAACCAACATTGGTGATACCGAGTGATGTCATGCCCGGTCTTAGCATGACATCCTTCTTGACGACGTGCTGTAATCATCGCGTATGTTTTCCGTTGCCAAAAACCATAGCTTTAACAGTTTGTAATTATTTCTCTAGATTTGAAACTTCTTACTACTTTTAGAAACTCTTATAAAGTAATTCCCTGTGATGTATAATATGATGGTGACTGTATCTCTGGACTCACCTTCGGGTGAGGTAACCTTATTGATTCTGTGTTCGGTGGTTTATCGGGACGTTACCCGACAGGCCAAGGGATTATACCGTTTGAAGGACGTTGGAGCCCTCAGGAATGGACTCACGTACTTGAGCCGGTATAATTCAGGTTGGTTCTGCCACAGCGTGGTCCATCCCAGAAGGCAGCGCACGGAGTCGAGCTGGATCTCTCGCTGGAAACGGCGGGGATGACGAAGAGAAGACATCGTGATGGATGTTGCGATTGCGGAGGATGGATTGCAAGGGAGTAGGAAGGAGAAGAAATGCGGAGCGCAAGAAAGTAGATCGCAAATGAGCGGATGGAGACGAAGGGGCGCTGCAGCGTCCGGAGAAGGCAAGAGCGTAAGGGTAGCCGATCTCTGCGGCGTCTCCCTTTAAGCAAAGTTGCTCACCTTTTCGAACTCCACGACGACCGAGGAGAAGCCGAAGCGCTGCCTACACTAGGTTCCCGTCTCTCACCCTCTATGATCGGTGGGCCCTAGCTCGCCGGTCAAAGGAGCGGTCACTGGAGGTGGAGGAGAAAAGGCGGAATCCGAACCGCTAGAGCCGTGGGATGGGCTCGAGTAAAGACAAGAATCCGAACCGTCTGGCGCGCGGAGCGTGGGCCGAGGACGGGCCCCTATGGGATCCCGCTGAGGGGGAAGGTCTTTCCTGCCCCTTCTCGACGGGCGCAAACCTCCCACCCGGCTCAACGCTGGGATATGGCCCCACCTGCGGGTTCGTTCCTCACCCGAGGTGGGCCCAGGGGCCTCTGTCGATACATACGGACAGGGTTACCTCCCGCTAGGGTGTCCAGACCCTTAGCGCGTCGCTGCCGCCTCACAGAGTCTTGTGTGAATCTTCTCCCGCCTCATCTTCCTTGTGCATCTCACCTTCTTTGCCCTTGTTCTTCTCAAGAGTCTTGTGTGAATCTTCTCCGGCCATGATCTCCTCGAGTTGTTAGACTCAAATTTGAGGAACCACGCTCTGATACCACTTGAAAGTACGCCTAGAGGGGTGGTGAATAGGCGATCGTTGCTTAAAACCTGCACACAAGAATTCAGTCCGAGGCTGCCTGGCGGACCGTCCGCTGGGACTGTCCGCTGGGCACTTCCAATGTCCGTTGGGACGTCTCGGGTAAGAAATGTAACCGATTGAAAACTAAAACTTGTATACAAAATCTATTTGAATAGAAATGCTCTAATACAAGTTAGGAACACTAAATGCGGAAGCAATCTAGCACAAGATAGGTATACAAGTAGATCGGGCAAGAATACTACACGGAGGTACAAAAAGCAAGTATAACAAATGTGCAAGAGATGAAGTGAAGTAATCAAACATGAGAGACATAAGATTTTTCACCCGAGGTTCGAATCCACTCAAGGATTCTACGTCCCCGTTGAGGAGTCCACAAAGGACCGGGTTCCTCTCAACCCTTTCCTCTCTCAAGCAACCACAAAGGTCAAACTTGAGCTTTTCACTAGCAACAAGGGTAATACAAACTTCTCAATCCAACCACACCACGAGTTGGTTGTTCTTGAGCACCTCTAACCGTCTAGGAGCCAAGTTCTAAGAGTAATAGATGTGGAAAGCGATGGAGAGTGCCAAGAGATGCCCAAGAGAGGTGAATCTCTTGGGGGAAGCTTGAATCTTGCTTGGATCTTGCTCAAACCCAACCCTAGACCAAGGATTTGGAGTGGAGAAGCTAGGGTTTCACTTTGGGGAGCTTTGGAGTGCTTAGAATGTGCTTGAGGCTCAGCTTATGCAGTTTGACCGGTTGTTTTTCGTTGGGGGTCGAAGGGGTATATATAGAGCCTCACTAAAAACTAGCCTCGGGTTTGCAATTTTCTGTTCAAGGCATGGGTTCCGGATTTGGTTTATTTGTGTTCTACCACACACTTTCCACATCCCTCTTGATAGTACGATATACCTAGATTCAAGAAAATATAAAACAAAGAATTATCTTCGCTTGAACCACATTTCTTGAACCGGTACCGTTCTCCAATTTTAACGAATCGTCGGAATTGGTTCTTCTTCTTTTCTCCTTTTTGGTTTCTTTGACCCCTGCTCATTATTCTCAATTGAAACATTAGATATACATTTAGGTTGTTATAAATCACCAAAATAGGTCATTAGGCCTAGATGCACTTTCAATCTCCCCCTTTTTGGTGATTGATGACAACCAAAATGAAACTATAAAAACAATGAATTCAAAAGAGCTTGAGGATGTATATATGTGATGAGCTCCCCCTAAATTCATGCATCCACAAGATATTCATGAACTCCATTTCATAATGAGCATGCCAAATAAAATTATAGCACCATGATGAGATGTAACCAAGATTAGATAAACAGGAATAAGCAATAAGTCCACAATCATAGCATGGCATCATCCATAAATAAGTTATGACTAACCAACTTAGTTCAAATACGAGATAAGCAATAAACACATAGTCTCATATACATCCAAATATCCAAATAAGTTTTTAACGACACTCAAGCTCACCACGATTCTAAGAACACATGCTAGGATACAATCTTCTCCCCCTTTGTCTTCAAGCACCAAAAAGAGAAAAGACAAACGGAAGCTAGGAGCAGCAATCACTCATCATCCGCATCATCACCTACGTCATAATGCTCCCACTCAGCACCTTACCCCAGATAAGAGACAATGGGCCCACAAGAGAATCACGAGAGATACAAGAAATCGGTCAGCTCGGTTGACTGGACCTAAAGCCTCCTGGCGGACTGTCCGCCAGGAGCCTTCAGCCAGCAACATTCCTCCCTATCCAATTATTCAAATAACTTAGAGAGTATATTTGATGTATATGATGTCGGACATTTGGAATATAATACATGGTTTTTCAAGAGAACATCATATAAAAATGACCATGTTAACCAATTCGATCCAAACGATCAAGAGAATCCAACATTTTCACAAACAAGGCATACATTATTTTAAAAATCATTTTGTTTCAAAAGGAAATTCTCCACTAGGCAAGCAGGTGTGCAACATTTCATTCGACACTCCTAGAGTCAATAATGTTTAGCTCATTTCTTAACTCACAAAATCTTTTCTCATCTAAGGGTTTGGTGAATATATCGGCCACTTGGTCATTTGTTCTCACATAAGAGATTTCTATGTCTCCTTTAAGATTGTGATCTCTCAAGAAATGATGCCGAATATCTATGTGTTTGGTTCTAGAGTGTTCACAAGGATTTTCGGCAATTTTAATGGCACTCTCATTGTCACATAGGAGTGGAATACGATTCAAGGTGTAACCGTAATCCTTTAGAGTTTGTCGCATCCACAAAAGTTGAGCACAACAATGTGCGGCTGCAACATACTCCGCTTCGGCCGTGGAAAGAGCAACGGAATTTTGTTTCTTAGATGCCCACGATACAAGAGACCTACCCAAGAATTGGCAAGTCCCGGATGTGCTTTTCCTATCAATTTTGCATCCGGCATAATCTGCATCGGAATAGCCAACAAGTTTGAAATTTGAACCTTTTGGATACCAAAGACCTAGATAAGATGTATGAACTAAATATCTTAAGATTCTTTTAACAGCTCTTAAATGGCATTCCTTAGAATTGGATTGAAATCTTGCACACAAACAAACACTAAGCATAATATCGGGCCTAGATGCACAAAGGTAAAGCAGTGAGCCAATCATGGATCGATATACCTTTTGATCCACGGATTTACCTCCAATGTCAAGATCAAGGTGTCCATTTGTTCCCATGGGGGTCTTGATTGGCTTTGCATGCTCCATGTTAAACTTCTTGAGTATGTCATGTGTGTACTTGGTTTGACATAGGAATGTCCCTTCCTTGAGTTGCTTGACTTGAAATCCTAGGAAGAAGTTCAACTCTCCCATCATAGACATCTCAAATCGCTTGATCATTGTTTGACTAAACTCATCACAACAAGCTTTGTTAATAGAACCAAATATAATGTCATCAACATATATTTGGCAAATAAATAAATCATTACCAACTTTTCTAGTGAATAAGGTAGAGTCGGCTTTACCAATTTTAAAACCATTTTCAATGAGAAAATCTCTAAGGCATTCATACCAAGCTCTAGGTGCTTGCTTAAGCCCATAGAGCGCCTTGTGGAGTTTGTAAACATGGTTAGGATACGCTTCTTCCTCAAACCCCGGTGGTTGCTCTACATATACCTCTTCCTTGATTGGGCCATTCAAAAATGCACTTTTGACATCCATTTGATAGAGCTTAAAATTATGGTGAGTAGCATAGGCAACAAGGATACGAATTGACTCAAGCCTAGCTACGCGAGCAAAAGTTTGATCAAAATCCAAACCTTCAACTTGAGAGTAACCTTTTGCCACAAGTCGTGCTTTATTTCTTGTCACCACACCATTTTCATCTTGTTTGTTGCGGAACACCCATTTGGTTCCAACAACATTTTGCTTGGGTCGCTCCACCAATGACCACACTTCATTTCTTTTGAAGTTGTTGAGTTCCTCTTGCATGGCCATTACCCAATCCGCATCTTGTAGAGCATCTTCCAGCTTAAGAGGTTCAAAAGAAGAGACAAAAGAGTAATGTTCACAAAAATTAGCAACTCGAGAACGAGTAGTTACTCCCTTTGCAATGTCACCAAGGATGTTGTCCACGGGGTGATCTCGTTGAATACTTTGATGCACTCTAGGATGTGGCACTTGATTTCTTGACTCCTCTTGTTCGTCATCCTTTTCTTCTTCATTTTGTTCAACACCTCCCCCTTGATTATTGCCATCTTCTTGATGATCGTTATCTTGAGTTGGAGGAGATGCCTTGTTTGAAGATTGTTGATCTTGATCATTGCTTAATTCTTGAGGATGTACATCTCCAATTGACATGTTCCTTACGGCTGCGCTTGGAGCTTCTTCATCATCTAATTCATCAAGATCAACTTGCTCTCCTTGAGAGCCATTAGTCTCATCAAACACCACATCACATGAGATTTCAACACATTCGGAGATTTTGTTGAATACTTGATATGCATGTGAGTTTGAATCATAACCAAGTAAAAAACCTTCCATAGCTTTAGGAGCAAACTTAGAACTCTTAGCTTTCTTGTTAAGAATGTAACATTTGCTCCCAAAGACTCTAAAGTATGAAACATTAGGTTTGTTACCGGTGAGAAGCCCATAAGGAGTTTTCTTTAGCAGGCGATGAAGATATAGTCGGTTGATGGCGTGACAAGCGGTGTTGACCGCTTCCGCCCAAAACCGGTCGGAGGTCTTGTACTCATCAAGCATTGTCCTTGCCATCTCAATGAGCGTTCGGTTCTTCCTCTCTGCCACCCCATTTTGTTGAGGTGCATAGGGAGCGGAGAACTCATGCTTGATTCCTTCTTCATCCAAGAAGTCATCTACTTGAGTGTTCTTGAACTCGCTCCCATTATCACTTCTAATCTTCTTGATTCTTAAGTTGAACTCATTTTGAGCTCTCCTTAAGAATTTCTTGAGGACCCCTTGAGTTTCACTTTTATCATGAAAAAAGAATACCCAAGTGAAACGTGTATAATCATCAACAATAACTAAGCCATATTTGTTACCGCCGATGCTTATGTAGGCAATAGGACCAAACAAGTCCATATGAAGTAGTTCCAATGGTCTACTTGTTGACATGATGTTCTTGGTGGGATGGCTTGACCCAACTTGCTTTCCCGCTTGACATGCTCCACAAGGCCTATCTTTCTCAAACACAACGTTGGTTAGTCCAATGACATGATCACCTTTTAGAAGCTTGTGAAGATTTTTCATACCAACATGGGCTAGGCGGCGGTGCCACAACCAACCCATGTTGGACTAAGTATGTATCAAGTTGAGCTTTATCATTGGTGAAATCCACTACATGAAGCTTTCCCATTAATACACCCTTACACGCAATTGAACCATCACTCCTTCTAGAGACGGTCACACCCTCATCAGTAAAAATACAATTGTAGCCCATTTTACAAAGTTGTGATACGGATAGCAAGTTATAGTCCAAGGTTTCAACAAGAAAAACTTTTGAAATGAAATGTTCGGAAGATATAGCAATGTTACCGACACCCAATACTCTTCCTTGGCTGTTGTCACCAAAGGAGATTAAGTCGGTTGGATCGTCATTTTCTTCAAAAGTTGAGAACATGCTTCTTTCTCCGGTCATATGGTTTGTGCATCCACTATCAATGATCCACTTCGATCCACCGGAGGCATAGCCCTGCAAAACAGATTTAGACTTGGTTTTTAGGTACCCAAACTTGCTTGGGTCCTCTTACATTAGTCACAAGTGATTTGGGCACCCACACACAAGTCTTTGGACTCTTGTGGTGTGGCCCAACATATTTAGCAAACACTCTTCCAAACTTGTTTCTCATAATCACATAAGATGAATTAAAGTCATAGAAATGATTAGTAGGAAGCATTGATGCATTGGAAGATGTGGGGCGGAAGACTGAAAATCTGCCACCCGAGGGTCCCTGGCGGACTGTCCGCTGGGGCCTGGCGGACTGTCCGCCAGGCACTCTCGGGTGCCCAGTTCCGGGAGCCACTCTCCCACTTGCTTCTTCCTTCACAAACTTAGGGAACTCATGCCCATTGATCTTGACTCTTGCATTATGCTTTTCAAAATGTTGAAAACCAATACCATCCTTGATGTTGGAGCGTCTTGAGTTTAAGTATGCACCTCTTGCATATTTGAGTTTTTCCTCCTCAAGTTCCTTCTTCTTTTGTTGTGCCTCACCTTCTAAGGATGTGATCTTAACTTTTAAGCTTTCAATCAACTTTACATTAGTAGCACAAGCATCAACATCAATATCCTTGCATCTAATGCATGATTGTGCTATAGAGAGGCTAATTGATGGATCATGTTGAGATGTTGAGGCATTGGACAAGAGAGTGTCAAATTGCAGTTCAAGGCTTTTGTTTAAGCAAATAAGTTCATCTTGAAGTGCAACATTTGCACTCTTGAGACTAGTGTTAGTCTCCTTGCTTTCCGCAAGTTCCTTGTCCAAGGCCTTACATTTTTCTTCTTTCTTAGTTATGAGCTCCTTGAGTTCAAGGTTTCTCTTCTTTTCAAGAATGAGCAAGTCCTCTTGTTTCTCAAGGAGGTCATTCTTCACATTTAACTCTTCTATGAGTTCGTTAAACTTAGCAATGGCATTTTTATCTAGATTCTTGAGCATGGCAATCATATCAATATCATTATCATTTTCACTAGAGCTACTAAATGAACTTTCATCATCACTAGTGGTGTACTTAGGAGAAAAACATGGGATGGTTTTTACCTTTCTTTTACCTCCCCTTGCCATAAGACAAGCGTGAGTGATGCTTTTCCCATCCTTGAGGTTGGGGAAGAGAGAAGTCTTGTTAAAGGCGAGTGTGGTCACTTTTTCTTCATCCGAGCTGGAGCTCTCATCATCGGAGTCCCACTCCTTGCCAAGATGTGCTTCACCACTTTGTTTCTTCTTGAAGAACTTCTTGTCCTTGGTGAAGTACTCCTTCTCCTTGTTATCCTTCCTCTTCTCTTCCTTGTCCTCTTTCTTCTCATATGGGCAATTTGCAATGAAGTGCCCACTTTTGCCACAATTATAGCAATTTCTTTTTGTCCTTCTTTTGGAGATCTCATGCCTCTTGTTGCCCTTATAGTTGCGATTTCTCATCAATTTGCTGAAGTTTTTCATGAGAAGAGCCATGTCATCATCATCAAGACTTGAGCTATCGCTCTCATTGTCACTTGATGAGGACTCTTGGACAACTTTCTTGTTCTTTTCCTTCTTGTTTGCCTTGAGGGCAATGTCTTGTCCTCTTGAGGTTGAGCTTCCCTTGGACAAGCTCTTGACATATTTGGCCTCGCTTTCCATCATCTCATGGTTGATGATCTTGCCAAGAACTTCTTCCGGTGTCATCCTCTTGTAGTTAGGGCTTTCTCTTATCATGGTACATAAGGTTATGTTCCTTACCGAAAAAGCCCTAATCATCCTCTTGACCACTTCATGGTCAGTCCACTTCTTGCTTCCAAGATTCCTCACTTGATTAATCATCTTCTTGAGCCTTGTGTACATCTCTTGGGGGGTTTCATCATCCAACATGGCAAACCTCCCAAGTTCTCCTTCAATCAACTCAATTCTTGCTTTCCGAATGGTCTTGGTGCCTTCATGGGCCACTTTGAGAGTATCCCATATCTCCTTTGCACTTTGCAATCCATCCACTTTATCAAATTCCTCTTTACTCAAGGATGAAAGGAGGATGGTTGCAGCTTGAGCATTGCGGTGGAACAATTGTTGCATGGTTGGTCCAAAACTTTCATCATCACTATCCGGCTGCTCAATGCCTACACAAACAATCTCCCAAAGACTAGAGTGAAGAGAAAACAAGTGCCATCTCATGTTAGTCCTCCACTGAGTGTAGTTAGTTCCATCAAAGTGTGGGGGTTTTCCAAGAGAAACGGAAAGAAAATTGTCATTGGAACTCATGTTATCATAGTTGAAAGGAGTGCGAGAGTAGTTAGAAGTAACCGATTTCTTCTTCTTTCTTCTCTTGATGTAGATGGACCCTTCATCACTACTTGATGTTGAGAATGATGATGACTCAATTACTATTCTCTTACTCTTACTCTTGCTCTTACTCTTTTTCTTGTGATCTCCACTCTTCTTGGAGCAATCGGATATATCGAACTTGGCGTTGTCATCTTCCTTGTGCATCTCACCTTCTTTGCCCTTGTTCTTCTCAAGAGTCTTGTGTGAATCTTCTCCGGCCATGATCTCCTCGAGTTGTTAGACTCAAATCTGAGGAACCACGCTCTGATACCACTTGAAAGTACGCCTAGAGGGGGGGTGAATAGGCGATCGTTGCTTAAAACCTGCACACAAGAATTCAGTCCGAGGCTGCCTGGCGGACCGTCCGCTGGGACTGTCCGCTGGGCACTTCCAATGTCCGCTGGGACGTCTCGGGTAAGAAATGTAACCGATTGAAAACTAAAACTTGTATACAAAATCTATTTGAATAGAAATGCTCTAATACAAGTTAGGAACACTAAATGCGGAAGTAATCTAGCACAAGATAGGTATACAAGTAGATCGGGCAAGAATACTACACGGAGGTACAAAAAGCAAGTATAACAAATGTGCAAGAGATGAAGTGAAGTAATCAAACACGAGAGACACAAGATTTTTCACCCGAGTTTCGAATCCACTCAAGAATTCTACGTCCCCGTTGAGGAGTCCACAAAGGACCGGGTTCCTCTCAACCCTTTCCTCTCTCAAGCAACCACAAAGGTCAAACTTGAGCTTTTCACTAGCAACAAGGGTAATACAAACTTCTCAATCCAACCACACCACGAGTTGGTTGTTCTTGAGCACCTCTAACCGTCTAGGAGCCAAGCTCCAAGAGTAATAGATGTGGAAAGCGATGGAGAGTGCCAAGAGATGCCCAAGAGAGGTGAATCTCTTGGGGGAAGCTTGAATCTTGCTTGGATCTTGCTCAAACCCAACCCTAGACCAAGGATTTGGAGTGGAGAAGCTAGGGTTTCACTTTGGGGAGCTTTGGAGTGCTTAGAATGTGCTTGAGGCTCAGCTTATGCAGTTTGACCGGTTGTTTTTCGTTGGGGGTCGAAGGGGTATATATAGAGCCTCACTAAAAACTAGCCGTTAGGCTGTTTTTAGTGTCCTGGCGGACTGTCCGCCAGGCCTGGCGGACTGTCCGCCAGGACCACTCGGGTTTGCAATTTTCTGTTCAAGGCATGGGTTCCGGATTTGGTTTATTTGTGTTCTACCACACACTTTCCACATCCACCTTGATAGTACGGTATACCTAGATTCAAGAAAATATAAAACAAAGAATTATCTTCGCTTGAACCACATTTCTTGAACCGGTACCATCCTCCAATTTTAACGAATCGTCGGAATTGGTTCTTCTTCTTTTCTCCTTTTTGATTTCTTTGACCCCTGCTCATTATTCGCAATTGAAACATTAGATATACATTTAGGTTGTTATAAATCACCAAAATAGGTCATTAGGCCTAGATGCACTTTCACGGAGGCGACGGCGCGGCGGGTCAGCGCAGCTTCTTCGCCTGTCACAGGGTTCTAGCCCAACAGTAACAGCACGTCTTCCACTGTGCGTAACACTGACAGCAGGCACTGTGCCAGTAAGGCGGCACAGGACCATATCCTGGCTGTGGATACGCACATCAACTTCCCGATAGAGAGGACTACAGAGAGGAGATGGAGAGGAAGATCTCCATATCACTCATATCACAGGCTCCTGTTGGCCGGGCCCACCTGTCGGGGCTCCGCACAGTGTAAGTACTCCCCTTAGTCTATAAAAGGGAGAGTGCACCCATTAGAACCGGGGGGGGCTCGACGAAGTTACAAGCTCTCTCAAGCAATACAACTCAAAAGTGGACGTAGGGTATTACGCTCCGGCGGCCCGAACCACTCTAAATCCTCGTGTCTTTCCCGTGTTCATCCGCCCTTTGATCAAGCGCTCCTAAGACTCCCCCAAACTCTCCCTAAATTAGGATTAGGCGGGTACATTCCGCCACTTGGCTCGAGATTTCCTCCGACAGTATGGTGCGGAGAATTCATGTTTGATTCCTTCTTCATCAAGGAATTCTTCAATATTGGTGTTCCAAAATTCTGAACCATTGTCACTTCTTATATTCTTGATTTTCAACTCATATTCATTTTGAGCTCTTTTAATGAATTTCTTGATAATTCCTTAGCTTCACTTTTATCTTGCAAAAAGAATACCTAAGTGAAACGAGAAAAATCATCAACAATGACAAGACCATATTTGTTACCGCCAATGCTAATGTAGGCAGCGGGTCCAAACAAATCCATGTGTAGAAGCTTCAATGGTCTTGATATAGTCATGATGTTCTTGGCACGGTGTGGAGCTCCAACTTGCTTTCCGGCTTGGCATGCGCTACACAACCTATCCTTCTCAAAAATAACATTTGTTAGTCTTAGGATGTGCTTGCCCTTTTGAAGTTTGGCCAAGTTCCTCATCCCGACATGGGCTAGTCGGCGATGCGAAAGCCAATCCAAATCAGATTTTGCCACTAAACAAGTCTTGGGCTCAACTATCTCCTTGGAGAAATCAATAAGATAGACTTTACCCTTTAAACGACCCGTAAAAGCAATAGAGGAGTCCTCCTTTCTAAAGACGGTCACACCCTCATTAGTAAAGAGATAATTGTAGCCCATCTCACAAAGTTGCGAGACCGACAACAAGTTGGGCCCCAAAGTTTCAACCAAATAAACATTTGAAATAGAATTATCATTTGAGAGTGTAATTTTACCCAAACCAATCACATCTCCTTTGCTATTGTCTCCAAAGACAATAGTTTCTTTAGATATATCATGAAGCTCTAGGGATGTGAACAAATCTTTCTCCCCAGTCATATGATTTAACCATTCACTATCAAGCAACCATGCTGTGCCACCCTAGGAGTAGGCCTACAAAACAAGTTAAGATTTGAATTTAGGTATCCAAAAAGATTTGGGTCCTTGAGGGTTAGATGGATACACTTTTGGAACCCACACACTTCTAAGGATTGCCCTCTTAGTGTAAGCGCCAACATACTTGACCACTATTTTACCATTATGGTCCATTGTCACCATATAATCCTTAGTGTAGTTTGGTGATAGCTCATGCTTAGTGATCTTTTCCTTGATGAGATCTTCAATTTTCTTCTTAGCTTAGAAGGGAATGGTGGTCACACCATGTGCAATGTTCATCAAATCCTCAAGATTTGATCCCTGGGTGAACATGACACATTCCTTACCTTTCACTACCTTCCGGTCATTTACCTTGCCTCCCTTGTAGTGACCAAGCCCATCCTTCTTGTGGGAACATCTCCCTTCCTTATACGCAACCTTAGACTCGGGCTTGGTATCACCTTCATATCCATTTCTTACTAACTTGTTTAATCTCTCAAGTTGAGCATCCTTTGCTTTGATCAACTTTTATAACTTTGCCAAGTTAGTAATACAAGCTTGCACATCAATTTTATAACACCTTGAGCACCCTTTACTCGTGGAGACATTAGAGTCAAGAGTTGCTTTAGAATTGGTTTGGTGCTTTCTCAAAGGGTATTGTAGCTAACTTCAAGACCTTTGTACTTGGTCGTTAAGCATGAGAAGCTTTCTTGAAGTTCACTATGAGTGGCCTTTAGGGAAGCTAAAGATTCACTTATCAAAGTGGTCTCCTTTGATATCCTCTCTTTTGAATCATTAGCTAGAGATAAATTGATGGTTAAATTTTCAAGTTTCACCTTTTCTTCAGCAAGAGACTTCTCTAAAGCAAGGTTTCCCTCCTTCACAAGGATGATCAAGTCCTCTTGCCTATCAAGATACTCCTTCTTTTTCTCCAATTTCTCCATAAGTTTTTTAATTTCTTTGAAATCCTTCTTTCCAAATTCTTTTATCATGAATGTTTTATGTTGCTCTTCCTCATCATCAAAATCATTTTGCGAACTATTAGATATGGTGGAAGGATGAGAGGAGGAGGTGGATGATTATTGTACCTTAGTCCCTATTGCCATGAGATAAAAGAGTGTGTCATCTTCATCGTCAGAAATGTTGTTGAAGAGTTTCCTTGAATTCTTTGGTATGGCTATAGTTGTCATACCTTAATGGTTGGAGTCTTCATGACTAGACTCCCACTCTTGACCAACATGAGCATGCCCTTGATATTTCTTCTTGTAGTCCTTGTCTTCTCCTTGTACCTCTTCTCTTCCTTTTCTTTGGTCTTCAATTGTTGGCAATTAGCAATGTAGTGAACCACTTCTTTGCACTCATAATATCTTCTTTGTGATGGCTTCCTCTTGTCATCACCACCTTTCTTGTAGTACTTCTTCTTCATGAACTTCTTGAAGTTTCTCAATACCAAGGCCATCTCTACATCGGTGGATCCTTCATCACTTGAATATTTCTTTCTTAACTTAGAGCCTTAGGACTTGATTCAACCTTATCACTTGAGCTAGCATTGAGTGCTACATTCTTGTTCACTTTGTGACTAAGTGATTTGGCCACATCCCTCTCAACCAACTCTTGATGGAGGATTTCACCAAGAAGTTGATTAGGTGTCTTGACCTTGAATTTGGTATCTCTTCTAATTATTGTTGCAAGAGTAGGTTCCTTGGCGTGAAGGCTCTGAGCAACTTCTTTGTCACCTTGTGATCTTCCCATTCCATGCTTCCAAGAGATCTAATGTCCGATATAAGGACCATTAGTCTATCATACATTTGCCTCACGGTTTCTTCATCATGCATGCATGACAAAGTGCTCTAGCTTCATCGGTTCCCTCATGAGCTTTTTTTAGTGTGTCCCAAATTTTGTTGGCTATTTCAACATTGCGGATTTTTTTAATTCTTGGGCGCAAAGGGAACTTGCGATGACCCTCATGGCTTGCGCATTGTGGAAATAGTCTTGAGCTTGTTCGGCAGTTCGTAGGAGGAGTCACACATACAACCACAACTTCCCAAATAGAGGGGTGAAGCCCGTAGAGATGTGTTTCATATGATAAGACCACTTGGGATAATCCATCCCATCAAAGAAAGGAGGTTTTCCTAAGTGAACCAATTGAAATTGAGAAGTAGGATATTGAGATGAAGTATAGTTACGAGGAACTTGATTTAACCCGAAGAAAGGATGCTTCTGTTGTCGGTCAAAACCCACCGACGAGCAGCGACAGGCAACACGAGGAGCCGGGAGGCTCCCGGGACTGCTGGTGGGCCCCGGTCCTTCGGTCAACGGCCCAGGATCCGGCACACGACCTGGCGTCTGGGTTGCTAGGCGTGCCACCTGACCTTGTACCCGATCAGGAAGGTGTAGAAGTAATTTCAGTTAGTTTCCTGCATGCACAGACACGTTCAAATATTAGTCCGAGCCGTGATCGGCTCATCGGGTGATCCCCGATATCGGCTGTAAAGAGCCGATTGTCTTCTGGTATTAGATCGAATCTATATAACTAGACAAAGCGCGTATATCTGATACTAATATAAACTTGCTCTGTAATCAATAAGCTAATTCAATCTACGACGGTTAAAGCTTTCACCACATCACCGGAACATCCTTCGCGTAGTTAAGCCTAACAAATACGAAAGATAACAGAATAGCAATCTAAACAGAGGCCAAACAACCAGCAGAAAGCCGATTCCCGGAACAATCCCTCTTTAGGTTAATACGAAGCATCAAACGCACTGCCGGATCATTTAACTCGTGTGAAGGGCCTAATTATGTAGATTTTAAATTAAATCTTTGATGAACAAAGACTAACCGTAACAGATTGGATCTACTAATCGAAACAGAGCAAGGTGCTGCCCTTACACCCAAGATCGGGCACGAGGATAGCTAAACGATTACGAGCGACAAGCAATGCATGAATACAGTATGAAAAAGCCGATGCATCCCTATAAGAGTTAAGATAACTAGTGTTACTAGCCATCAACAACGCTTCAGTACGAGAAACACAAAGATAAATAGGTAGGAACGACGCTGCCCCGTGATCAGGGCTGCATAGCACTTACCCGAGAGAAACCCTAAAATAGGGGTGGCGATGCGCCAAGAGTTGTTTGCGCATGGTTATTGCTTTTATTCGTAGTCTAGGGTACATAATTATAGTCCAAAGACTTGCCTCTCCTAATCAATCCTAACCGACTACGACACAAATCCTGACTATCTATCTCTAAACTAACTTAAACGCACACACCTATCTAGATAGATGGCCAATCCTGGCCTTAAACCGCCCGCGCAGGAGCCGATTTGCAAGCCCATTACAATTATCCTTTGAACTCATCTTGCTCGCGGCCCACCTTCTGGCCCAGCCAAATTATGGCGATAACAGCTTCTCGCTTTCTTGCTTAATTCGCTTCATCATCAACTTCTTGCCCTTCTTCTCAATTTTAGCCTTCATCTTTTCTTTTCTCCTTCTTCTTGCTTCCGAAGTTTTACCCTCGCTTTCATCACTTGAACTTGAGTCGGCGTCATGAATGGAGAGTGGACGGCTTGTTTTCCCGAAAGGATTTCCAATACCATCTAATCCGGTACCAGCATCGACTTGAGCAGCGACGGTTGCGGCGGTGTCGGCATCATCCCCAACTATAGACATCTTGATATAAGCCTAAATCAATAGATTAGGCTCTAATACCAATTGAAAGGATCTTGATGTTGCCTAGAGGGGGTGAATAGGCGTACCTAAAAAACCTAAAAAATTCTTCACAGCAATTAAATATGTTGGAACTTCCGACATTGTCTAGGAAGTTCCGACAAAACTAAAGTTCTTAGACAAAATTCAAACTTAAACTTGAAACTGCAGAACGTAGCTGAATCAAAAGTTGCACAATAATACTAGGAGACTTCTGCAGGTGATCTTTGCAAGCAGAACAACTAAAGTACGTAGATTGGCACAAAACAAACTCTAGGTCAATAGAAATTAAATAAATGCAATAACCACAAGATACAAGAGATTTGTTTCCGAAGTTCACTTCCACTAAGGAAGCTACGTCTCCGTTGAGGAGCTCACAAAGAGTCGGGTCTTCCACTAACCTTTTACCTCACTCAATCAACCACAAAGGAGGATTGTGTCACTTACTATGAAATCCACAAAGGATAGGGTAATACAAACTTCCCGGGGCGCACACACACGAGAGGACGCTCCACGGGCAACACCAAACTGTCTAGAAGCAAGATTCAAGAGTAACAAACGTGAATCAAAGGATGAAGATGGTTGAAGTGCTCTTGAGATGAACTTGGCTGCCCTGTCACTTAAAAGGTTGAGTCTCACACCTCAATCTTGCTCTCACTCAAGCCCTAACTCAAATCAACTAAAAATATGGGGAGGAGTAGTACATGCTATTGGAGGTGTTTATCTCGGGTTAGATCAGCGGCAAGTGAAGGGGGGCTGAGGGAGTATAAATACCCAAGCCTCAAAAACTAGCAGTTACTGCATTGATTAAGTGATTGTCGGAACTTTCGACACAGGATAGGAACATCTAACAATTTTAAAACAGCTGGCCGAGGATCCCTTATCAGAAGAATCCAGCTTCTTTCGACAAATATCGGAACTTCTGACCTAGGGCCAGAACTTCCGACACACACTGAAACAGACAAAACTAGACGCATAAGTGTGTGATTTTGTGCCTCTCCTTGATGGTTAGCATCTCAAATAAGCACTTTGACACCCTCATGATATCCATTCACATCCCTCTTAATAGTACGGTGTTTCCTATACTCAAATTCAAAATATAAAATAAGTAAGGATCTTCTTTTAAGACCAAACCATCCTTTAAGCAAATTTGGCATATTTTCTTGCTCTTTTTCATTTTATTGAATTTTAACCTGTCCAAAACTTGATAAACTCATTAGCTCCTTAATTTTGTATGTCATCAACACCAAAACCCACTTAGGGGGCCAAATGCACTTTCACACGGTTTTGTTCTTAGAGCCAGAGGATCAGACCCTGATCAATGCAAAGATCCTTTTATATTGCTTTGAGAGCATATCAGGACTGAAGATCTACCAGAAGAGTGAAGTCTATGGAGTGGGGATGGATGCTAAGGATCAACAAAGACTCTCAAACCTTTTCAATTGCAATATTGGAACCCTTCCAATCAAATATTTGGGAGTGATGGTACATAATCGGCACATGTCTTCCCACAACCTGGCTTATGTCCACCAAAAGGTAGAGAGAAGATTGCCAGCCTGGCAAAGTGTGTCGCTATCGTCAGGTGGGAAAATGATCCTGCTAGAATCATGCTTGAGCTTGATCCCAACATACACAATGGGTATGTACCTTCTCCAAGGAGAGATTCATCATAAGATGGAGACTACTAGAGGAGATTTCTTTTGGCATGGACCCAACTTGAAAAAGAAATACCACATGGCTAGATGGGAGATGATTGCAACACCAAAAGATGATGGAGGTTTGGGCATCACTGACACTAGAGTGATGAACAAGTGCTTGTTAGCTAAGTGGATCTTCAAACTCGAGAGTAGACAGGAGAACTTATGTTGCAGCCTCCTTCGGGCAAAATATCTGGGTGAGAAGGGCTTCTTTAGCTGCTCCTATGGGGGCTTCACAATTTTGGAAAGGACTCCAAGAAGCAGGAGAGGGTTGTCTTAGACCATCTCCAGCAACGTTGCCCTTCAAATCACCCATATTGGGGCAAATGGGCGTGGGCCCCACCTTATCTCTCCCCCATCCACAACATGGTTCCCAGCAGTGGCTCGTAAATCCGACCCCCATCCATCCACGCCACCCCGAGCCGTCCCGACGAGCGCCGCCTGACGAGCGCCGCCGCCCCGGCGCCGCCACGACGAGCTCGAGCCACCACCCCGCCGAGCTCCGCCGCCCCCGACCTCGAGCTCGAGCTCGGCCGCCACCCCGACGACCTCCGCCGCACCCGACCTCGACGCACGCTCAGCCAACGGGGCCCACTGCCGCGTGGCACTTTGTGGTTGGCTACTTCGGATGGGAGATTGGATGGGAGAATCTGGGAAACCCGTAGGTTTGGGCAACGTTGGGAGGATCTCGGGTTTTGGGAGGAGCTATGGGGGACCTGCTGGAGCAATGAACGGTGGCTACACTCCTATATTTTGAGATAAAGTGTGGGATGGGGGATACTGCTGGAGATGGTCTTAGAGGGCTGGCTCATATAGTAAACAATGGCAAAAAGGCAAGGTTTTGGAAAGATGTCTGGTTGGGCATCTGCCCACTAAAAATACAATTTTCCAATCTTTTTGCGATATCAAACCAACAAGGTTGCTCGGTCGCTGAGGCTCTTGGGAGCGGAGAAATTAACCTGACTTTCAAAAGAAATTTTCAAGAGATAGACGTGATGGAGTGGGAAGAATTAACAACACTGCTGAGTGTCGTCGCGTTATTAGAAGAGCCTGATTCAGCACGGTGGGCTCTGGAAAAAGATGGAAACTTCTCAACGTCATCGCTCTATAGAGAGCTGACTTTCCCTGGAGTGATCAACACTTGGATGATGGATATCTGGGGGCCAAACTCCCACTGAAGATAAAGATTTTCTTGTGGCAGGCTTGTAACGATAAAATATAGCCAGCAGAGCAACTAGCTCGAAGAAATTGGTCGGGATCGGCTGCCTGCAAAATGTGCGGTCAAGTGGAAACAACTGACCACATCCTCTTCAGATGCGCAATGGCAATGGTTCACTTGGTGGTTTTCACAGATGTTCACGGGTGGCCTTTGTTGAGAAGTGTATCAGACTTCCAGGAGAGGGGGTTGGAGGGTGTGTGCAAGAAAGATAGGAAATTCTTTGCTTTTATTCTTGGTTGTATCACCTGGAGCCTGTAGCTCATTAGAAATAACTTTGTTTTCAATAACATAGTTGTTGCCTCCGCTGATGTTAGTACTGTATCGTATCATATGCTGTATGCAGCGTCGGGCACCACTACACAAGAGGAGGGGCAGCTGAAGGTGGCTGCGGAGGTGCAGAAGCTGCGACAGCATTTGGCTTGACGGTGGCCTGACCGCTCAACTTTCCCGCTTCTTTGTTGGCTTTACAGCTCTTGCTGTTTCTTTTAGAGAGAGTTTTGAGCGTGGTCTGTCGAACCTACTACATGCTAGGTTTCGCTTCTTCAGCTTCTGCTGATACTGTTGAACCTTTCATGTAAGCTGGCAACCCCAGCAAAATGTTCTTTGCTTTCAATTAAAGCAGGGCCGAAGGGGTCTTTGGTCTAATACCACTCACAAGGAAATAAAGATGCCAACTTGAAGCCGGGCAAAGTTGAATTGAATTGAGAAGGGGCAGACAGACAAAGACAAATTTCTGTGTGCATCGGGCCATAGAACTTAAAAGCAACCAAAACCTTCAAACAAACTTATTCAAGACGGAGTAATTCAAGTGCCTGCCAAACCAAGCACAAAGTCAACGCTAAACTGAAGCCTCAGGCGTAGAGCGGCATATGGTCGAACACCTTGCGCGCGTCACCGCCCGGCGTGGCCGTGGCCGTGGCCGTCGCCGAGAGCCTTGAGCCGCGCCGCCGCCTTCTCCGCGTCGATCGAGTACTGCAAGGCAGCCAGGCCAGCGTCGCTTGCTTAGAAGACAGCTCGGTCGCGGTAGACTTGGACGCAAGCAAGCAATCAAGCAAGGTTGAGAACGAAGCGGCCGTACTACCTTGGAGAGGACCCATGACGAGTGGGTGTAGGCGCGGCGGAGGAGGGCGGCGAGGTCGTCGTCGGCCGAGAGGTCGCGGTAGTTGACGAAGTTCTCGCGGGCGTACTTGGCGTAGTAGGGCCGCGTCTCCGCCGGCAGCCGCCGCACCAGGCGCAGCACCTCGCGGTACGCGCGCAGCCCCGCGTTCGGCATCGCCGCGCACCAGCAGGAGAACTGGAGAAGGCCGACGCGAGCTGCGGCTGCTGATTGCCCGGTTTGCTCAAGCAAGAGTGGGTGAAGGGCACTACCTTTCCCAGGCCGGCCTGCCTACTCTACCCCATTTCGCGGCCCGGCCCATTTGACGGCAGCGTAAATTCATAAATCATTTATTTTAAGTTAGAAAAACATGAAACCGCTACCAAGTTTCTTTTAAAAAAAATTCTATCGGCTGGTGCTCTATTTGTAGTTATTGCCCTATTGGATCTTATTTTTTGGTATTCCAAATAGAGCAAATAAAACACTAAGAACAAGAATAAATTATATCCAAATAACTTCAAATAAAGCACTAACATATTGGTTGCATTTTTAGAAAAAATAGTCTGATTTCATATTTATTTGATATAAAATGAATTAGTTATGAATTGTACAAAGTTAATTGGAACCTTTTAAATTTTTAGAAAAAAGGAAAATCATCTTTGAAACCACTTAAAGGTTAAATTTATCTGATTTTGACAGCCGCATGGTTCTTGGTGTTTGATTTTGTAATTAAGAGTTGAAAATCAGACTTCTGTTGGATGATGTAATAAATCGGATTTTTTCCTTTCAAGAAATATCAGCAAGAGGCTAAATGCTGAGACCTCCGCAGGAGAAGGCGGCGCCATGGCCCATGGGATTCGTCAACCTCCATCCGGACATCCTGCTCTGCGATTTGCTTCTGGTCACTACCGGAGACGGCACCTTTGCCGAGTGCAAAATTTTTATCGAGAGCATTTTGTCGGGCACTCCGCGAATAAGACCTTTGCCGAGTGCAGCACTCGGCAAAATCTATTTTGCCTAGTACCCTACCCTCGGCAAAGACAGACACTCGGTAAAGCTCCGTCAGCTGCGAACGATAGCAAACGGTCGTTAGCTTTCCGAGTGTCGGTATCGAGGACACTCGGCAAATGTGTGATTTGCCAAGCGCTTTTTCTGGGCACTCAGCAAAATATATTTATTTATTTTCCTTTATCCACCCAAACTTTTTCTATTGTGATTCTATATTACCTTGAACTACATATGCAAGTTTGGCACATTACTCGAATTGTTTGCTATATTTAGTCAATTTATTTCATTTGATTGAATTTCTTGGAATAATTCAAATTTGAATTGCATGTAATTCAAATTGTGGAGAAAAATGAATCGAAAAATGATATTCATATTATTAAGCCTACTTCGACACCTTATCCATGAATAGACAAGAATTTCAAACATCTGATGTTCACGAAGCATGACCACAAACTTGGGGTCCGGTTGTTTTTAAATTGTATAAAAAGTAAATTTGGTTAGAAAATCATGAAACTTGCCGAGATGTCATGATATCATATGTGGAGGCTGTGATAAAAATTTGGCTAGATTTTATAAAAGTTTGTCAGCTACGATGCTTGACATCTAGTTGGCCTTCACATGAAATCATGAAATTTATTTGGACATGTTTCGGTTTGTAAGCATCGTATGTTACAACTTTTACGAAAATTTATCAAATTTTTATCACAGCCTCCAGATATGATATCATGATATCTGGGCAAGTTTCATAATTTTCTGACCAAATTTGCTTTTTATACAATTTAAAAACAACCGGACCCCAAGTTTGTGGTCATGCTTTGTGAACATGAGATGTTTGAAATTCTTATCTGTTCATGGATAAGATATCAAAGTAAGCTCAATAATATGAATATCATTTTTCAATTCATTTTTTCCACTCTCTAAATGACTTGCAATTCAAATTTGAATTATTCCAAGAAATTGAATCAAATGAAATAAATTGACTAAATATAGCAAACAATTCGAGGAATGTGCCATGCATATGTAGTTCAAGGTAATCTAGAATCGCAGCAGAAAAAAGGTGGAAAAAGGAAAAAATAAATATGTTTTGCCGAGTGTCACACAATAGCGCTCGGTAAATATTGTCTTTGCTAAGTGTCCAGTGTGTGGACACTCGACAAAGGTTGCCACATTTCAACAGTTCACGCTGACGCGTTGAAAAATAAAAAAATAGAAAACTTTGCCAAGTGCTCGTGTTTTGGCACTCGGCAAAGATCCCTTTACCGAATGTCCGTGATCTAGCACTCGACAAAGTTTCCTTTGCCGAGTGCCCGTAATCCGACACTTGGCAAAAGATCTTTTATTCCTTCACAGGCGTAGCCGAACACTTGTGCACTTCGTCGGCTCTTTCGTTCGCCCAGCGGAGACCCTTCCGGATCGAGGTCGTCGGGGTGGTCTGCGACGCCTACCTCGCCGTGGCCAGGGGGATCAGGAGGGCCATCGTCACCAGGCGGGCCGTCAGGGTCAGGTCCCAGCTCCAGTCGCACAAGCGCTTCGCCGCCGCGTTCCAGAGGTACAGCCGCCTCGTCGACGGGGCCAGGCTCTTCAGCACCAACTCCCTGTCTCCCTGGGATCCGCGCAGGTAATTAACATTTTTGTTATTACTGTGTGCTGCAGTGATCCATTGATTGCTTGATGATCAGCTGATTTTATACTGATGGATTCCTCTTTCGAATTATATTTATATATATGCAATGATGAATGCTGGCAGTTGATCGCGTGGAAGGACGGGCTCAACAGCAGCCTGCTGGTGGAGCCGCGGGAGATCGACTGCCTGGAGAAGGTGAGCAGGCTGAACGAGAACGCCACCTCCGTGCACGACCTCTACCCCGATGATCGCCTCGCCGTCGCGCGCCGCCGCCCAGCGCCAGCTCCGGGAGGCCATCCGCTCCGTCGAGGAGGCCGCCGCGAACGGCGGGACCAAGACGGCGCAGTGCCACCTCCTGGAGGCCATCTGCTCTGCGGAGGAGGCGGCGGCCGCCGCCAACGGCACCGAGCCGGAGGCACAAACTGCTGCCACTGCTGCCTCGTAGCACGCATGCATGGACAGATTTAGCTGCGAAATGTACGTGCACTTTGCCGAGTGCTGATCTAGTATACTCGGTAAAAACATACACTTTGCTGAGTGCTTCTCTCAGACACTCGGCAAACGTTCGTCACCGTTTCTTCCGCCGTCACGTCCATTTTTTTGCCGAGAGCAAAATTAGGCACTTGGCAAAGTCTTTGCCGAGTGCCCGACAAAAAACATTCGGCAAAGAGGTTTTTGCCAACCCTTTCTTTGCCGTTTCCTCTTTACCGAGTGCTTACGTTGTTTTGTCGAGTGTGTTAGATACTCGGCAAATGAGGTTTCTCCCGTAGTAAGTTACAGAGAGTCATAGGCTTGGCTACATCCGGCTTCCACCGCCTCTCCGGTCAGACGCTTCACCCCGGGGCGATCCACGGCTTTCTCTGGCCATTGCTGTGGTCAGAGATCGCATCAACTACGTCAAGCAAGCAGCAGCTTCGCTGGAAGCCTTGCCCAATAATCTACAAGAATTGCTACATCCCAGATGGCTTCATGGCTGCCACATGGAGCAGGCTGGCTACTAGCCCCCGTGTACGATCCTTGGGAGAGCCACCGTACCACCACAAGATCCAGTCATCCGAGATGGACATCAACGACCCACAAGTTTGAGCTGCTCCCGAAGCAGCGGGACCATGAAGGCAGGCTTGCGCCACCCTCGAAGAGGCTCAGCATATGTCAACCCACACTTAGCATGAACTTGGGTGATGCATGCTACTGTTCGCTTCGTGGTCAAGATCGACAGTGGGCGATTGGTTGGTTCATTGGTTGTACCTGACTTGAGCCAGGCTCGTAGCATGCAGCCTGCGGCTGTTTGGTTACTTGCAGACGGTCCAGAGCCTGGCCTGGCGCATGCACAAAGCACCAGCGAGCCTGGTTTCGCCGGAACACAGACGAAGTCCGTTTCCAGCGAGCCAGGCTCGCTTGATGCCAGGAGTTATTGGCTAATGATGGTATTAGAAAAAAAATTAGCTTATATTAAGTGATATTGGTATTTTAAAAAGTGATTAAGATTTATTGATGTAACTAAGAACTATTAAAACATACTTAAATAAAATAAATATTATAATGATACTTATTTATAATATTTTATATCATGCACCATATTCTTGTGCGGGCAACCAAACAATTTTTATCCATAGCCCGGCTGAACAAATACATGTAACCAATCAAACTGTTATTGCATAGCTGAGCCTGGCTCCGAGATACAAGCCAGCAACCAACCAATCAGGCCCATAATGGACAAGGAGGCCTGGGCGATTGCTGTAGACATGAAGAACAGACTACAAGGAGTTGTTGGGTTTGACGCGACGAGAAAAGCATGTCTGGATTTCGCCTATATGCACAGTGGAATATCCAAACATCTGGACAGGGTTTTCAGATAATTCTATCGTTGTGCATCACTAATTTTAATTATTTGGTCATTGCAAATCTGCAGAAAACAAATGCAAACAAACATGTCCCTAGTATATTACTATTGCTAACTGATACATTGGATGATTGCCAGTATGTAAGTTGGAAGGGGGGAATTAACCATCATATATACACACGAGGGAGAATCATCTCATCAGTTCAAGCACATGAAAATTAGCCACTTTTCCAAGATACAAAGGCAGGCAAGAATTCCCAGACTTACTTGAGGTTGCTATAGAACATGAAACAACTGCCGCTACAGTTTTTTCCAACAAGGGCAACGGCCCAAATTTCATTACCAAGGCAACGAAATTACAGAGTTTGTAAGAGTACCGAGTTTTAGCATCCACAAAAAGAAAAAGAAAGGGACAACTGGTGGTTGCCTACACAGACACACTCCCAAAAACCCTCAAGCAAACACGAGAGCATCCTCGCCTACTCGAACCTCGCTCCACACCCTGGGCGAGCAAAAAGCCTCCTGAACTGATAAGCAGGAACAAAATACACACGGACCAAATGCCACCCTCCATGCTCTGGGGAGATCACTGCAGCAGAACCACACCCGCATTGCCTGGCGACGAACCTTCATGATGAAAATGTAAAGCTACATTCTTGAGGACCTCAGCTCCAGCCTCCAGTTGCTCGCGGCCTTCAGTCTTCTGTAATCCTGCCCAGTAAGAAATAAAAGCAGAAGCCGAACAAACTAACTCAGTCGGGGATTTAACTCTTTTTTGTTCAAAGCAAACTAAGTTCCTCGACTTCCACAGGGCCCAATAGATTGCTGACAAGCCCACCATGTGGAAGTGATGGTGATTAGGTAAGAAAGCTTTTGCCCATAGCCAAAACTGATCAAAAGAGCCCGGCCTGCAATTGGCTCCTAGAACGTACTAGGCTCCACACATATTTAGCCAGAGGACAAGTAAAGAACAGATGGAGTGCAGACTCCTGTTCTTGACAAAAGCTGCATCTTCCATCACCGTGCCAATTCTTTTTAATCAAGTTGTCCTTCGTCAGAATGGCCTCCTGTTGATTTAACCACATGAAATTTTTTTTAGGGGTATCTTGGCTTTCCAAATCCTCTTATTAGGATCAGGAACTTCCATGTTGCACAGATGAGAGTAAGTGAACTTGACCAAGAAGACACCACTTTTCTCCCAGGCCCAAACAGGGCTATCAAGGTCACTAGACAAAGCTACAGTAGACAGCATGTCCCTCAACCTGCGGAACTGATCTTGCAGCCTCTCATCAAGCCATCTCCTGAAAGTCATTCTCCAGCCTCTCCCAGCAAAATTAGCTACTGAGCCAGACTGATTGTTGCAGATATCAAACAACTCAGGAAAGTTCTCTTCCAGCGAAACTGCTCCACACCATCTCTCCAGAAATCAACTTGTCTGCCATTCCCCACCTTAAATACTCTACCCTTAAGATATATCTCTTTTACTTTTAGCAAGTCATTCCAAATTGGAGAATTGCTTGGTTTCCACTCCAATACTGTTTTGTTTGACATACTTCTTTTCAACAATTTTCTGCCACATCCCTTCTCACTTTTCTAACTTCCACCACCATCTACACAAAAGACTCTGATTCATCTTCCTAATGTCATGGATGCCTAAACCACCTTTCTCTTTGGGTCTGCTAATTTTCCCCCATTTGACTAAATGATACTTCCTTTTTAAGCCTCCCCCCTGCCAGAAAAATCTCCTCCTTGTTTTATCTATTCTCTTGCAAATGATTTTTGGCAGAAGATACATCGACATGCTGTAGCTAGGGATACTGCTCAAACGTGAGTTAATCAGTGTGAGCCTCCCCCCAATGGACAGGGAGCTCCCTTGCCAGCCATCTAATATTTTCAAGATTTTTTCATCCAATTTTAGCCAGTCTAGGACATGCAGCCTAGACCCAGACACTGGCACTCCCAAATATTTAATCGGCCAAGTTCCAGTGGCGCAGTTGAACACATCTGAATAAGATAGCGATTTCTGTTCATCTTGGGACACCATTAGAACTTCACTTTTCTTGAAGTTAATTTTCAGCCCAGACATTTGTTCATACATATAGAGAAGCAACTTCATGTTCCTCGCACTTTCCTCTTCATCATTCAGACATAAGATAGTGCCGTCAGCGTACTGTAATATGGTGATCCCATTCTCGACATAATCAGGAACCAAACCCTTAATCAGCTGATTCCCCTGAGCTTGCTCAATCATTTTAGCTAATGTGTCAGCAGCTATATTGAAAAGAAGGGGGAACAGGGGATCACCCTGTCTCACCCCTTTACCACTCTTGAAGTAATGACCTGTCATGTTGTTGGCTTTCACACTAAGTGTACCCCTTGTGACCACTTCTTTGATCCAATAGCACCACTGCTCATAAAATCCCCTCTATTTTAGACAGTCAAACAAAAATTCCCAACTGATCTTATCATATACTTTTTCAAAGTCGAGTTTAAGAATAATGCCATCTTTATTCCTGATCTTGGTGTCATGTAAGCTTTCATGCAAGCTAAGCACACCATCCATAATGTTTCTATTCTTCAGAAAAGCAGTTTGACATGCTTACTCTCTAGCCTGTAAAATCTACAATTTATCAATTCTCCCTAGGCAGTCCTCTACTCTCAACATCAGAGCTTTGGTGATAATCTTAAAACTGACATTCAGTAGACAAATTGGTCTGTACTGTTTGATCATGGTTGCCTCTTTCAATTTGGGAATCAGAGTGATTACACCATAGTTTAATCTCCCAAGATCCAACTTATTCTCCCATAATTCAGAGAACAAATTGCAAAGATCAGTTTTAACCCCCTCCCAGCAGGCCTGATAAAACTCAATAGGAATGTGATCAGGGCCCGGGCCCGTATTCACCTCCATAGAGAAAACAACTTTCTTTATCTGCCACTACAGTTGAGATAGAGAAATCTGATCAGCAAATAAAGACTTAAGAGGGTTTGGATATATGGACACAAGCAAACCATGATGTGGAAGGGGAACTGATGAGCAGTTAAATTCCATTGGAGCATGTAGGGCTGATGACATGTAGGTGTTTGAACTGCCATTGGAGCAGTTCTCTAAAAATGTGTCTACTAGACTGCAAATAGGGAACCCTACTTGTTACAATATAATTGCTAGCTGGGTTAGGAGGTGGGCAATCAAATGAATACTGAATATTTCTGTTAGATTTCGAATCAAAAGTCTGGGGGCTCCAACAATAAATAAAATGTTCAGAGACTTAACTAGAGATTGTGGCTTAACCTTTGGAAAGAGGAAAATTAACCATCACACATGATGGAGAATTATCGCATCTGTTGGTTCAAGCACATGAAAGTTAACCAATTTCCCAGATACAAGGCAGGCAAGGATTCCCAGACTTACTTGAGATTGCTATAGAACATGAAACAACTGCCACTACAGTTCTAGGTGAGAACATCATTGATACGCACTAGAGCAATCTGATAAGCAAATAAAGACTTAAGAGGGGTTGGATATATGGACACAAGCAAACCATGAGGTGGAAGGGGATGTGACTGTCTGACTGATGCCCAGTTAAATAATGATGAAAACTGCAACATGTCTTAAACTTTGACAAAAGAGCAGATCATTCGAACTGTGTGCCTTACATTCTAAAACTAGAACCATATCATGATGCTGTGGAATACTCATCTTCTTACTGGATGTTTATATTTAGATGTTTTGAATTTAGGTAGGGTGAGAATAGTTATTTAAGTATTTATGACATACACATTAGGCTGAAGGGGGCTTAAATTGACAAAACAGTGATCGTGTTTAATAGTTTTATAAATACTTAAATTCATTCAGTAAATCCAAACGAATTCCTGGTTGCCATAGTTTTATAGTTTTCTCAATTTCTGATTGACATTGTCACATAATCAGAATATTATGCAAGAAAATGTGGTGACCCTCCAGGGTCAAACGAATATTATGCATGATAACTCGAAAGCCTGGAGAGGATCACATCCATAAGGAACCAGACTTTTCAATTTGTGAACCTTACCTGAAGATATTGTTTTAATTCGTTAATCTTACCTGAACCCATTGTTTTAATTTGTTAATCTTACATGAACCCGTTGTTTCAGGAGTTCTGCACCGCTTGGCTTCAGAAAGAAAGTAAACATGGTGAACAATTCTAGCAGTTAGATTGTTCACTATTGCAGATAGATGATCTGTGTCTCACGCAGTCATATTTTATAACTAGGTAGTGTGCCATGAACTATGGGATATAGCCTTGTCATTTCAAGGCACATCCTACACAGCTATAACTATGGAAGCATGGGATGGAGGGGCTAGCTAAAGCACTGCACAACAGTGATGGTGTAGCTAAGTTTGTGGCCCTTCTTTCCTTTGCTTTCATATCTTCAGTAATTGGTGCTCTTCTTACTTCTTTTCTTTGCTGTCATATCTTCAGTAATTGGCTCTTCTTATATGTTGGGTTGTATCAGGCTGTTTTTGGGCACAACTGAGGGTCAAGGGCCCTGGTAACACAAATTCATTATAGCACATATGGGAGTTCGAATGCGCATATGGACTGTGTAGTCATTTGTTGCCTGTCCTAGTTATTTATTTAGACTAAAGGTCATATACAGATTTCAGTTTGTGAGGCAGATTTCAGTAATTGCCTCAGTTTGTGAGGCAGAACACAGAACAAAGTGTCTACGGGCTACATCCACATATACAGATTTCATTTGACCATACGTAGGGCACTGTCCCAAATTAAAGACAGTAAAGTTTCTTATGATGAAAAAAGCTCAATGCTATTTCACAGTTTTCATACCCAAAGGATTACTTAGTATCTCAGAAACTCAACTGGAGACCAACTAAATTCAATCTGGAGCTATATCCTATATGTAGCAAAAATCACCTTGTATGATAGTACTGTGAGAACAACTCGATCATGTTTTGCTCCATTGATTTCTCTTTGTTGTACAGAGCCATTGATGACCCGAAGCACACATCCTATCTTATTCAAAAGAAGTGTAGATCTACAGAAGACATGTAATTCTGAGGAAGCACGAGCTCGTACAGCGATCTGAGAGGCCGGCCTGCCTGCCTCCAGTCTCTAGGAGGATTGCGTCTTGGAGGTGGTGTTGGGGCCGAGGGAGCAGGACGATCGGAAGGCGTCAATGTGCGCCTGGCACTTGATGCGGTCACCCTTGTTCTCCTCCAGGCACCTCCGCAGCGCCTCCACGTCGCACGCCACCGCCCTAGGCTGCTTTGTCTCGTCTCTCCCTCTAATGACGGCCACCGAAGCGGAGGCCGCCGCCGCTTCCATGGTGGGGCAGTGGGTCTCTCTCTTAGCTCGCCGTCGCTAGATCGAGTCTGGACGCGATGGGGAAGGGAGGATTTCCGTTCCAGCGGAACGGTCGGCTAGGGGAAGGAGACGGCTAATAGAGAAAATACGCCTTCCGAGCCCCAATACGCGTATCCTGGACGCGCAAGTTTTGCCTGACCCCACCTCACATCGGTAATTATTGTTTGTTCACCGGAGTAACTGAGTAAGTAGTAGCAAATAAGGGGATAAATTTGTTAAATTGTATAAAATTTAATTTTGGTATAGATTTGAGAAAAAAATTAGAATCATATTATATCCACTAATTTCCCGTATAATATTCTTAGGCAATTTTTCCATAGGAAGGATGATTTCGAGACGAGCAAAGTTCAACAAAAACAGCCCACAAATCCAACCTTTTTCACACCATCAATTGGTTACCGGACTGAATCGTTGAGAATGCTCCTTAGGTAGGAGTAGCCATTAAATAAAACCATAGCCTTATCTTTCCAGGTGTCGGATGTCACTTGAAGCGAGTGGAAGAGAGCACAATACACGTAAGGAAAAAGAGAAGAGAGGAAGAAAAAGGAGAAGCTGGCTTTGAACGGATCTGTTTTGGGGTAAGTGATCGGATGCTCAAATGTACTTGGATTTACACCAATAAACTTGCAGCAAACTTGATAAGCTCGTTATACACTTAGAGTATTTTGATCCGGTCAGGTGACTAGTTAGGTAGAACATCAAATTTGAGAGTAAGTTTGGTCAATTCAAGTTACTATAATTTGAGTAGATGATCAATTTAAGTGGTGGATGGTGTCCGATTAAGCTGAAACTTCATCAATAGTTAGGGGACACATGGATCTACATGCCTACCAAAATTAGTGCACAACGGATCTATAGTTTGTGAGATATGAATTGATTACCGAAGGGATATAATCTGTAACTTCTCTGTTTGATAGTTGTTATACCTATTTTTTAATGCTAAACTTGCATCTAGATGAATGTACTGTCGCTGGTGCAATCCTTTCGAGGTTATAGAGAAGACTCCCTATACCTATTTGTCGACTATAGTGAATGTTTAGAGTGGACCATTTGGTTATTGGGTACTGCTATCTCCTTGTCTTAAGGAGGTTCCCCATATAAATCGTTATGTCTTTTGTACATATGATTCCTATATATTATTCGACTGCGTATCTGTTGGTAAATATTTATACTCAATATTTATTATAAGATGAGAAATTAATGAATGCTTCGTTGCTGCCCTTTATCCCAACAAATATAACATCAAGTGGTATAGAATCAGTGTATATTTGAAATATTAACCTATTCATACAATTATGTCGGTACGCATGCATATAGTCCTATAATTTGACTAGTTGTCGATCAAAGTTTATAAAAGTTCATTTTTTGAATCATAATACGCCTGATATAAATGGAGGGGGAATTTTTCTTTTATGATGTCTGGTGCATTGTCAGATGGGATCCTAAAAGACAAAAAGCAAACACCAAAGATCTACACACAAAAATTTTAAGAATGCGAAAGAAAGAATAAAGTGCTTGCCGTCTCGTTTTGGTTTCTGGATGTGGAAGGTTCAAAATGTCCGTTTTAATCTCATCATTGTGGTGGATAGACAAAGAAGCTGTCTCTAGGGCTTCCTGTATTTGCCTGATGAAAACTTGGGCAAACTCTGATCTAATCTCTGTACTTCGAATCAGGTCAGAGGGTGCTTTAGGCTAGAGGCCTCTGACAGTTCTCTCACTTTGTGGTTTCCTTACCTTTCAGACTCTCGTGTATTTCCGTTTTATTTGTTGAGATGGAAATAAATAAGGTGATCCTGTGTTTTTATTTGTTGGGACTTTCATTTCTTGATAGAAAAATGAACTGTTTTTTCAACACCGTGCATTTCAATATCATGCCAGCAAGAATAAGTTCATAACAGATACAACGGCCCACAACGCGACCTACTGCGATCCTTTCCCTGTTCGGGAGCCACCAATCAGCCAAACTATCGTCCCAGTAATAAAATATATAAGGAGTTAGTTGCTGGAGACCTGGAACTGGAACTGGAACTGAAAAAAAGGGAACCGGCCAGCGTCGCTCGTCATTCTTTTTCGCGGAGTCTGGTCACGAAGTGGATGTTGAATTTGGCCGTCGCCTGGAGGAGGAGTTCGCAACAAGGTCCTATCAGTGAGCGGTGAGGCAGGACTGATTGCAGTAGCAAGCGGGACTAGCTATCAATAGCAGTATTAGGCAACGTACGTGACAAGGCCAAGTCGGTAGGCACGTGCATAACGGCACGAAGGTCCTGCTGAGTAGGCTGATGACCGAGCGACCAGGACCACGATAGAACATGCCGCTCATTAAGTCATCACGATCAATGTGTGTTCCGACGATGCTTGTCGGTTCTTCGCCGCCGGGCATATGGTTACGTGTGAATCGCTGCCCTTGCCGGACACAATGGTCCACACGAGGAGTGAGCAAGATATAAATATTTTTGATCACCGATTGATCCTTAAGTTAATAAAATAAACTAGAATAATATTCTACATAACTAATTTGAGGAAAAAAATAAACTAGAATGACGTACCATTTTAATTAATCAACTGGTCCAGAAAATACCATCACGTACCCACCTCCAATCCTCCATGGTTACTCGTGTATGCTTTGATTTCCGGTTCGGATTACATGCACGCAAGAAGGTATATAACTGGGGCCTTATCGATGGAAGCTCAAAAATCTATCTATAGTAGTAACAAAAAAGAGAACAGGGTTTTAACTGACAGATGAGCCGGATCATATAACCTGGAGGTGGACTGCTGATGGTCAGTGCACGTCAAAATCAGCATATAGAGTGCAGTTCTCTGGGTCCTATAGCACGTTTAGCGGCGACTCAATCTGGAAGGCCGAAGCTGAAGGGAAGCACAAATTCTTCGCTTGGCTGTTGGTGCAATGATCCTCACGGCTGACAAGCTGTCGGCGAGGAATTGGCCATGTAGCCCAACCTGTGCACTATGTGACCAAGCACCGGAGACAGCAAAACATCTTGTTCTTCATTGCAGTCTTGCACGTGAGGTGTGGCACAGAATTTCTTTGTGGTCTGGTGGTCTGGTTCAGCAGCCAGACAGACTTGGAGGTGGAAGATTGGTGGAACACATCGCTTGCTGGTTTACCAAAGGAGTTACGAGGCCTAAAGCAGCGATCCTCACGTACACAGCATGGAATATATATATGGAAAGCAAGGAATCGTCGGGTGTTCGACAACCTGATGGCAATACCGGCTCAGGTAGAAGAAGAGATCGAGCGGGAGATCGCGCTGTGCAAGAGAGCTCTTGGAGAGCGGGTGGAGGCTAATTTTTTCCATGATTAAGTACCTTTGTTATGTTGAGTTCTTTGAGTTTCCTAGTTTATTTATGTAATCAAACTTTGTATGAACTTGCTTGCTTCCTCTCTTGAATAATACGGCAGTGCTCCTTCTGTTTTTTTAAAAAAAACAAAACAAAAAAGAGAACAAATATATCTATATATTATATATGTAGATACGTACTCCATGTTTCCAAAATGGCATGCATGTACACGAGCAAACATGGCTGACTATTAATATGGCTATTTGTATTATTCAGTGTAGACCGTCTATACTGTTGATTTGAGAGACATGTGTATACAGTGGCTTCTTTAATTTATGATCTGTCGGTCTAGTACAGTGGTCTCATGTACTAGCCGAGGTGTTTGTAGGTAGGTGTAGGCGTGTAAAAAACAAAGACCGACCACATCGAGTCCACGAGCTTGACCGATTTGCATTGGTTGGCTTGGTCGGTCACAGTCAGCAGGCTGGGGAGCGAGCCAGCAGTCAACACAAACATGCGTGGGCGCAGCGGCGCAAACGACCGACCCGACTGACCAGCTGTCGAGAGTGATGAGTTGGGTGGTCCATCTGCCGTTCTTGTCCCTCTCCTTCCTTGAGGCTTCAACTGGGGTGGGGTCGGTCCGGCAGATGCAAGAACACATCGACAACGAACGAGGTGGTCGGCCCCCAAGTCAGCATACTATGCGCATTCATCCTCAGCTGCTAGCTAGCTGCTCCTTGGCATCCATCCACGGCCGGCGAGGATAGAGCGAGCGAGATAACCGTACGTCGACCGAAGAACACATTTGGGCGGCTAGCACATGAATGTCGGCGGCGCACACAACGCAGGACCGAGGGACGCGGTTGCTTCTTGCACTGCCGCTAACAGTAGCGCCGTCTGCTCCGTCGTGTTAACAACGTTGACGGCGATCGAGGAGGCATCGTCGTCCTCGTCGTCGAAGAATATACCATTCGGCACTATTCCATTAAGCGAATACTACACATTAGATTAACGACCCAACGCGTTGCAGTTGCAGATCAGAACAAAGGTTACAAGCAGCAGCTCTTCCAAGCGCTGACCTCTTACCAATGCAAGCAGCACCTTCCATATGCTGCAAGTGGATGGTCAGCCTCGGAATACGTGCATCCACCAAGGCCAAGAGAGGATCGATGACTAGGCCCGGGTATATTCCAGGCTTCCAGCTGCGCAGGAAGAAACCACGTCGTACTGTAGTTGACTGGCAAGAATAATAGGCCAATAGCGTCCCAGGAGGAAACTTCTTCGAAAATTCTGTGCCTTCAATTCTCACAGCCAAACCGTCCTTCCTTGCAATGTACTGTAACTTGTACATCTTCGCCGAAACGAGAGCCTGCACACATCCCTTTGTGGCTTTGTTTATCACTACATCTTACCTGCACAGCCAAAAAGTGATGGATGTCTTGTGGCAGTACGATGAATCCAATCGCTAGGCTGAGGAAAGGACAGGCCTTTTAGTTTTGTTGATTCATTCTTGCCTCTATCTTATGCTTGATTGTTGCTTTCATTAGCCACCACCAGGCACCAGCAAGAAACGGTATATGTTTGAATCATTCCTCCAGAACTCCTGCTGGATGACATATATATTTCTTTATATATATGTATGTATATAAAGAGCTTGCTTCTTCCCTGGTGGTAGTTGCTAGCTGGAGTATAGCATAATAGCAAGCCCTTGCTGCACATGGCCGAGGTCAGCGCCCGCGGTTCTCCCCATTCCTTCCCCTCGTCACCGTTGCCACCAGCGTCGCCGCCTCAGCCTGGCGCCGAGAGGATGTTCATGCGCGGAGGGAGCGGCCGCTCAACCGGTACCAGCAGCAGCAGGAGCGCCAGCCTCAGAGAAATTGCCGAGGAGGCCGCGGTGGTAGCCGATGATGGCGGTGGGAAGCTTTATGTGGCCGTTGGTAAGGACTTCAAGGATGGCAAGTCCAGCCTCAGCGCGGCTCAGAGCCTTGGGCTCCTCGGCGGTGATCTCAACCTTGTCCTGCTGCATGTCCACCAGCCTGCCGACAGGATTATGAACGGTAAAAAAAAAACATGCATCAACTTTGATTTGTTTTAATCTCACTTTGTATCTAGATCTTGTTCTTTTCTAGAGCCTAATTCACATTACAAACAAAATAAGGCACTAGTACAATTTTTAATCCCCAGCGTTATGTCACTCAACGTAGCAATCGCTTCAGAGAGATAAATAAGACATCTATACTATTGGTTCTTTATTATTATGGCCACCTAGGTCAGAGCATGCCCACCTAAAGTTTCATTGAATTTAACATTGCTAGTTTTGCACAGGCTATGTGCAAAGATTAAACACACATATATGAACTTAATAACATCGCTACATGTTTTCTCTGTTAATTGCTCTGCAGGATTATGCAAGGTTCCTGCAAGCCAGCTAGAAGAAAAGGAACTCAAAGCATACAGGAAGATTGAACAGGACGAGATGAACACGCTTCTGAACCAGTATATGACTTACTGCAGGCTGTATCTGAAGGTCCGTCGATCAGTATTCTATTTCTTAGATCATTGCGAAGTTTTACTTATCAAGGTTTCTACTTTTAGCTCCGGATGCTGGTCAACTTGGGATTATCTCCAGGGGTAAAAAACAAAGTTTTAGATTACGATGTATTTATGTAAGGCCTAGTTGAAAAACAAATTTAGTGACACACATGGAAAAAAGAATTTAAACCAACTAGTAATAAGAAATATGCTAAGCCTACCTTTTTTTTCCTTTTACCTTTTCCTTTATGACTAACCAGGAGTGGTTTGTATTACCGTTATATGTCATCTCACTAAACATTAACTTTACAGGTGCAAGCAGAAACACTGGTCATTGAGAAGAACAATGTCGCAAATGGCATCGTAGAGCTAATTAATCAGCATAGCATCACAAAGCTTGTCATGGGAATGTCTTCCTTCTCAACGTATGCAGAGATGCAATTATTCATATATTACAATGAGGATTTATCATAAATAATAATAATTTATTCCTAAATTGCACGGATTATAGACATATATGCACCATCTTTATTTTATTGGAATATCAGGGAAACATCTGAGTTGTGCAATTATTATGTTCATTTTGTTAATAGCTGCATCTTTCGCTTTTCCATATTAATAAGCAAAGGCAACAGGTTTTATTTTTTATTTTTGATAAGAAAGGCCACAAAATTGATAACTGATAGCCAACAAAATGATACTTCTTGCTAAAATAGCAAAGTATCTGCAATAAAATCCAGTGTTTTTGTTTCTTGCATACTAGTTAGGTACATGGCAATCACAAGGTAGCATTGAACTTCTGATTAGCAAAACATGATTTATTAGTTATCATCACTCCGTTTAAATTAGAGGTCAGCTCTTGCATTTATCGTAGATTGCTACGTTCTTATGCTGAACATTAGTTTCCATGAACAGGAAGAGGAAAGTACCCAAGTCAAAAGTTGCAGCCATTGTGCATCAACAGGCCAAACCGTATTGCCAGATATTCTTCATTTGCAAAGGATCTCTTGCTTGCACTAGGTATGAACCCTTCATGTGTCCCTGCAGCATGAAGCCAATTAAATAGCAATTCCAACTCAAGCAATGACCCACCATTATTTTTTTGGGCAAACTGGTAAAAAAATATTATTTTGGTTCATCATCATTTTCAGGGATGCCAATCTGGATTCTATAAAAGCTGATTCACCCAGAAGCAGTTCTGCAAGCACTCTGTCAGATGAAACTGAGTTACCTGCAAGATCAGTGTCACTTCCACCAGGGCATCCTGGTTACATGGGCTCTCCTGATCAACCATTCCTTCCTCGACGGTCAAATTCAGTTAGTTACCCCTCGCCAGTATTGATAGCAAACAATGTGGAGAGGATGTTGCATATAGCGCAGCACTCGATACATGTGAAACCAAGAAATTTGTCTCCGAACTCCAGCCACCCAAGCAACGAAGGGTCTTCCTCATCAAGTCTAAAGGATTTGGACAGTATGGATGGATCACCATTACCAGCTTCAATAGTCAGCTCTGAAGAGCAACAAATGCCCATGGTAAGTCATACCAGACCGAGTAGTCTTTCTAGTGTTAAGCTGAAACCAACTGCTATGCCTATGCGTTAAAAAAAAAAAAGTTAAGTACAAGGTGCCCTGGTGCTCCGATGGATCTCAAATATTTTACTGCATGTCCTAAAATCTACCAGATGATATATCCATCATTCATAGATAATTATAAAATGGAGAAATTGCATGTAAAACTTCCAGGTAATCATCAAGCCATAGAGATATTTCATATATCTAGATATATGACCGTAACTGTGGACAGATGATCAATCCTCTAGGAAGCATCTAGCACGACACATGTACAGGCATAGATTAGCAGAAACAAGATGTATATGTCAGGAAAGTACCCAAATCACCAACATGATATTAATGGTGTTAAACCAAAGGCAATAGCTCTGGGGCATGACCAACAGCCATAAACTAGTTCTAGTTTCAACTCTCTTTTCGCTGTATTGATCTAGGAACAAAGACTCTTGAAGTTTTGGGAATGCTAACTTGGAATGCTAATAGTCATGTAGTGCTAATGTGTACATGGTTGCAACTCAATTTACATGTTGGAAAACTCCCTTGTTATGATTATCGGTGTTATCTGGTGTCAACAAACTCACTTTTGTTGAGAACTTAGAATGTGTTGTTTTGCTCTATCATACATTTGCAATGGTCATGGAAGATTTGGTTGATCAGTAAAGATTTTTGCTTTTGCAAAAAGATACTTATGCCAACACCCATGTAGTGTAGTGGTAAGCTTCCCAGTTGAGGAAGACACCAACCAGGGTTCAAATCCTGGTTGCAGCAAAAAAATTCCCTCACTGGCAACCCAAAAAAATAGTGGCAGGGCGCCGGCCTGTGGCACCTGTGGTTGGTTTGGGCCCTCCTACCAGGGGTAGTAGCAATGGTCGCTAACCCAATGGGTCATGGTCGGCCCAGGTTACGGTGCGGCCCTATAGGGTGAAGCCAGGGTTCGGGGGTTTTCTCGGCTGGTTTGGCTGAGATTTCTTCTTAGTGCAATGCCGTGGGGGCGGTCTTTCCCCTACCGGTTGAGTTTTTTTTACAAAAAAAGGTACTTATGGTAATTAGGTGATGCTTAGATATTTATTGAACTCAAAGCAGATCAAAATCTTTTATAGGTGGAAACTGGCATGCAGAATGAAGTGTTTGAGCAACTGCAGTAGCAATGGTCGCTAATCCAGTGGGTCATGGTCGGCCCAGGTTACGGTGCGGCCCTATAGGGTGAAGCCTGGGTTCGGGGGTTTTCTCAGCCAGTTTGGCTGAGATTTCTTCTTAGTGCAACGCCGTGGGGGCAGTCTTTCCCCTGCCGGTCGAGTTTTTTTATAAAAATAGGTACTTATGGTAATTAGGTGATGCTCAGATATTTATTGAACTCAAAGCAGGTCAAAATCTTTTATAGGTGGAAACTGGCATGCAGAATGAAGTGTTTGAGCAACTGCAGCAAGTCCGCAATGAGCTGGAACGCTCAAGAAAGGAAGCATCTGAGGGCCGGCAGAAAGCCGAAAGGGATCTGTTTGAAGCATCCAGGAAGGTATGTCCTTTGTTTTTGGCTAAAATTTCTTTTGTTTTCTGTTTTCTTGCTTAATCATACTGTTCTATGCTCACTTTTATCTCTGAATAGAAGCAATATTTTTTTAAAAAAAAAGATCCAAGTGTTAGCAAGCTTTATGAGCATTTTTTTTCTTACATGGTCAATTGATCTTTCATTTATTAAAACAATTTTTGTGCAGTTCAAAGCACGGGAAAATTCACTCCTCAAAGAAAAGAGGGAGGTAGAGGAAAGACTGGCCAAAGAAAAAGCATTTCTTGAAAAAGAGAACTTTCAGATATTCAATGATCTGCAGAAGGCAAATGAGCAAAGGGCAGAAATGGAGAATAAGCTTCTCCAGACCAACTCTCTGTTGGAACAGCTCAAACAGCTGCAAGGACAGCTGCAGCGTGAGAAAGAAGATGCTCTAAGAGAAGCTGAAGAGATGCGCAAACTATACGGCAACAGCAATTTTATCTCTGCTGGTGCTGGTGAAGTTTCCTTGACAGAGTTTAGCTACAGTGATATTCAAGAAGCGACCAACAACTTTGATGAATCTAGGGAGATTGGGCATGGTGGATGTGCAAGCGTCTACATGGGTTTTCTCCGCCATACCACTGTGGCCATAAAGAAGTTCAACCGAGAAGGCATAGTAGGAGAGAAAGAGTTCAACGATGAGGTAATTTTCAGCAACTTCAAATGTAAGCTTATTTGCATGGGAGGAAACATGTGTCTAAACCTGTGATTTTTGTAAATAATACAGGTCGAAATTCTATGTAGGATGAGACATCCGAACCTTGTCACTCTTATAGGAGTGTGCAAAGATCCAAAAGTGCTGGTTTATGAATTCTTGCCAAACGGAAGCCTAGAGGACCGCCTCCAATGCAAGCAGCACACCGAGCCACTCCCATGGAGAATGCGCATCAGAATTGCAGCTGACATCTGCACAGCACTTATCTTCCTCCACTCCAACAAACCAAAAAGCATCGCCCATGGTGACCTGAAACCTGACAATGTCCTCCTTGATGCTAACTTTGTAGGCAAGCTGGGGGACTTTGGAATTTCTCGTTCCTTAAATCTGACAAACACCACTGTCACCCCTTACCACAGAACGGATCAAATAAAAGGCACACTAGGATACATGGATCCAGGGTACATTACTTCAGGGGAGCTCACAGCGCAGTATGATGTCTACTCCTTTGGAGTTGTACTGCTGCGTTTGCTAACTGGTAAGAGCCCCCTAGGCCTTCAGAGTGAGGTGGAGGCAGCCTTGAACAGTGGGGTGTTGCATGAAATACTTGACACCTCAGCAGGGGGCTGGCCTCCTGAGTTCGCTGAAGAGTTGGCAAGCCTAGCCCTGAAATGCTGTCGGTATGAGAGAAAGGAGCGCCCTGATCTTGCAAAAGAGGCATGGGGTGTCCTGCAAGCTACGATGAATGAACCGACACCCTCTTCATCACTTCCTCCAGAGGCACCATCATATTTCATCTGCCCAATGACACAGGTCAGTTAGCAATTATTGAAGTTGACTCTATGTTGCTAGCTTAAAAAGTCCCTAGTACTCGGCATTAGCAGAGTAGATGAAAACTAAATTTCCACCTCGCTAGCAAATCTGAGAAACATAGCAACTGAATAATGTAATGTCTCTTGTGACACAAACAATTACTGTGTTTATCATAGTATAATCACATACAACTCTCACAATTCAGCCACCAAACGAAGGTTCTATTTCCTTTCAAGCAGGTGGTCTGCATCATAGTCGCATCCACCTGCATTTGTGCTGTACTTTCGGTTCCAACTAATATAACATTGCATAACTGCATTGTTTCAGGAGGTCATGCGAGATCCACACATTGCTGCTGATGGATTCACATATGAAGGTGAGGCTATAAAAGATTGGAACCAAAGGGGGCATAAAATGTCCCCCATGACATACCTTAATTTCGCACACCATCAGTTAATTCCTAACAATGCCCTTCGTTTCGCTATACAAGAATGGCAAACAAAACAGCAGCAATAAATTTGAGTTTCTGACCCTACATTTGGTTTGCACTTTATGTCATGTTTCTGAAGTAAGCCAAGTGGTTTTTTAGTGTGAATACATTCTAGGAAGCATTTTTTGACTTAAGCAGTAAATATTTTTTTTCAAATTTTGGAGCTGGACATAAAGCTCCATGTGCATGCCCCCGTGAGGGCTCACATATTTGGGATGAACTGATATGTAACATAATGTAATATATTAGCAAGAAGATGCAATGTTGGAATTACCAATAGATGTGTGTGCCCATTTCTCTCCATATTTGCAAAGTTATGGCCAATCGGATGAATCGAAAGTTTGGGTGGCTAAGTTGGTAACTGAATACCCATCAGCATGGGTGATTCCTGATCATGTTACTACTTGAGAAATTAACTATGAGAAATGTGATTTTATAGCTAGAAATGCTGTCGTTATTTGATACACAGCATTCGTGCATTGAATCTAGTAGCACGAAAGGGACTTCGGTTGATTGTGTGCGCTGAGGAACAAGTTGGTTTTCACGAATCGGGAACGGGGATTATTGAGCGTGATTTCCCTCCCCATGGCTTGCTGGCTAGACTAGAGAGCAGATTAGGTGAGAAACAGAATAAGATTGTTGTTCCATGGAGCGTCGGCACGGAATCAGGTTTACACAAAAGTTAGAAGCAGCGTACCGTCGAACACCTGGCGGGCGGCAGCGCCTTGTCACTCCCCGGCGTGGCCGCCGCAGAGGTGGACGCCCCGCCGCGTCAGACGGAGCAGTGTAAGGCGCGCGGAGCTCCGCCCTTGTGAAGTACTCGTAGCCATTCGTGCCTCGGAGAGGGAGGGGCCCTGCGGAGTGGGCGATGGGGGGAGGGAGGGCGGCCTGGTGGCCGACAGCGACATCCATGGCTTTCGACGGTTGGGACAAGATGGGTTGCTGATCTTCGGTTAGAAATTTACGATCCAGCTGCCCCCAGCTGACAGTTGGGAGCCCCCCCTGCTACTGCTTGCTGCATTGCTGCTGTCTTGCCGTTCACTTGTGCCAGCCAGCCAGCCACCAACACGGCAACATTCACACTCCTCTAGCGGGGAAATGTATACTTCCACGACTGGAGAAGGTGGTGGTGGGGTTGTGATTAGAGACAACAGAGTCACCGTTCTGTTAACAGCGTAGAAGTTCATCCAAAGGGGACAAGATGCGGAGGAGGTTGAAGCTCTAGCATGTGCAGAAGGGCTCCTGCTGGCGAAGGAATGGTGCCCACCTCGGGCAGTTCTCGAAAGGGATTGCAGCGCCGTGGTGAAGGCTCTGACGACGCAAGGAGTGCAACGATCGCGTCTGAAGTTCATCATAGATGAAGCACGAGAGGCAGGCGATGGCCTGTCAGATTGGACGGATGTCCATACGAGGAGAGAGAACAATGGTGTGGCCCATGAGCTGGCGCAGCTGGCAAAACGGAATCGGCATTCGGCTATGGGGGCCAGTTCCTTCCGCAAAAACGCAAAAAACTGTAAACGCAAAGATGCTAAAAGAATCTTATTAATTTGAAGTATTAAATAAAGTCTATTTACAAAATTTTTTGCATGGATGGGTTATAAATCGCGAGACGAATCTAATGAGCCTACTTAATCCATGTTTTGCAACAGTGATGCTACAGTAACCATCCGCTAATTATTGCTTAATCATGGATTAATTAGCATCATTAGATTCGTCTCGTGATTTACAACCCATCCATGCAAAAAGTTTTGTAAATAGACTTTATTTAGTACTTCAAATTGGTAAAATTCCTTTGCAAAAAATTTTTTTACATTTTTGCAAAATGATCTAAACAGGCCCTATGTGTCAATCAATGTTCCACACACAGGGGATCCTTCATAGGAACATCCGCCGCCTGTAGGACTCTTACTGTGAACGGTGCCATGGGCAACCGGAGACCGATCATCACCTCTTCCTGCTTCTGCCTAGCACCTGCAGTCATGCCCCTTGGCGCGTCCCTTGACTCCAGCAACTTCCTCCGTCCGTGCCTAGCCTGATACTACAAGATTTTCGTGGTTTCCCTAGTATTTTTAGCGAATGAATGATGGTTGATGGATTGTTTTTTAATATATTTTTCTCAAACAGACAAAGCTTCCTAGCCTAAATGATGCAATCCCTTAGGTTAGTCATCAAGTGGCCAACGAGTTTTGACTGCGAAATGTTGAATAATGTGGATCCTTTGTCGTTATTTTTGCTCCTCCCAAAAAAATATCCAATTTAAATTAGAAAACCAATGGCCACTTGATAAGAAATTGTGAAGCATAAATTATAATGCAATTGGTTTGCTGCCTCCTTCGATCAACAATATAAATGTAGGTGGGAATTAATTTCCCCACCCCGAAATTCTACACCTCCTATAGCAACCAGGCCACCCAACGCAGTAAAGATGGATGGCATTCTTCCATTGCTGCCGACACAAGACTCGCTTTGCTCAACGAAACATCAAGAAGACAACAATGCCTTCTGTAAGGATGAACCAAGGCGTGCCCAAAAAAATAAAAGAAGTGGTGAACCCAGGGCAAGTGACATAACTTGCTTGGAAGCTCTATTATTGTTCAACCTCAATTTCTTTCTGGAGAATATTATCACTGTCAGAGCTAGTCGCATTCAGAGTTGAGATTTCTGTCTCTCGTAACTGCATTCTTGTTGTCACGATGCCCTTACTAGTTGCTGCTGCGTGTCCGGCAAGGCTGCTGCTCTGTCCACAGACCACAACGGTGTCAATCTCCACGGATTAAGTAAAAGAAGAGTCAGTCCGGAAGGAATAAGGTAGACCTGAATGAAAACAAAGGCAACCGGACAAACCATCCCGACCACACGAAAGACGTCGTAAACTACTACGCGAGAGGCCAGGCCATGCACAAATTAAATCCGGCTAATTTCCACGCGTTTCCTCGGTTTTGCTTGCAGGGAAACTCGACGGTAGCTTCCTTGCTTCCTCCCTTCCTCATGGCACAGCACTTCAGGTGGGTTTGATTTGCTAGCTAGCTGATGTCGAGTGCGTAGGGAGTGACAGTGGAGTGAGAACCGATCACTACATATATTGTATGGCCAATGCGAGCAATTCACCGTGCATTCTGAAGAAACGAGAGTATCTATCACATTACGACCTGAAGTCGCCGACCGGGATAATCACTAAGCATGATCGAGTGAGTGGGTGGCATCAGGACCTGCTAAGTGCTGTCACTTTTCTGATAAGGAAGTTTTATTGAATTTTAAAATCTTAAAGTACATTTCCAACCTCTTCCAACCTCTGCGTCACTGGTGGACCATAGGGGAGACCAAACTGGGCTCCGCCCCTCCCCCCTCAAAACAAATTACCAGTCCAGCAGTGAATAGTCTAGAATATCCAATGTTCAAGGGCGAAGAAAAAGCTAACCAGCTAGTAGCTAAGCCCATCAACGCACACACCAGTAATTGGCCCCCCTACAATTTACTTCACGGTCCGCCACTGCTCTGCGTAGCGGGATATGCAGGCGGTCTATCATATTATTAGGATTTCACAATATCCAATCTTTTCACATGGTATTAAAGATGTAAACCAATGTTGCTCGATTCTTGGTCAGCCCACACTTCCACTTGCGCGGCCTCAGGGACATCAATATCCATAATCTCGCCCTAGGGTATTTGCATCTAGTTTTGATGTTCATCCCGGCGTAGATAATATTAGAAAATTTTCTTTTTTTTTCTACCAGATTCCCAAGCCAGAGCCGTCGTGTAGCTTGGCGGCACAAGCGCATATCATGACAGTGGTGCAGGCGCCAGGCGGGGTGGCTGTCTGCCTATTCCCGTCTCGTTTTTTTTTTCATGACGGTGGTGCCGGGCAGGCTACAAGCGCCTGACAGTCCAGGGAGATGGCCATTTGCAGCTAGAACATCACTACGTGGTGGGGGCCGTCCACGTCGCCATGCCCACGAGCCAACACCTCTCCTTCTCATGTCATCTGATTATCAGAAGCTCACAACGAACTAAGGGCTCGGGTCTAAATAACCTAATGCTGCAATTTTAGTGGGCTTAACCTATTAATAAATTTAGAAATTTTAATAAATCTCAAAAGTCCATGTGTGCAAGAGAAAATGGTAAAAGGGTTGACCAATATAAATATACAGATTATCTCCACTCCTCCAAGCTATATGATGGAGGAGGGAAGATAAAATACCATACACCACGCCTTGCCTCGCCGGACTCGGGCTCGGGCGGGGCGAAGGGCGGCTCGTGAATGGTCCGCTGAAATCCGGCCCCTCATCTTGTAGGGCGCACGGCTTCCTTTTTGTAGTTTTAATTTTTGGTGATTTGGTCCCTAAGTCTGCGAGATATGGGAGTAAATCCTAAACCTAATCGGTTTAGATCCCGATCACGAGCGAGGTCGGTTTGACTTCCCCATATATATATATATATATATATAATTCATCGGCCTTCACCGAAGACACACCAAAATCTATGGTTTTTGCCTCTTCTTGTTGCTGCATCGCCACCATAGTCTTCTCTATCCTGAGCGCCGGCGCGCATCAGCGAACGGGAGAGCAGGTCTCTAAAACTTTTCGTCTTTGGAATCCTGCACCAGGAGAGGGCGAATAAGATTTTTGGGAAGCGTTTTTGCGCGACTGCTCAAAATCTTCACCACGGCACGTCTTCCACCCAACTCCGTCGCCTCACGGGCCAACCGCCTTCGTCGTCTCCAGCAGCGGCGGTTCGTCGTCGTCAATCCTCCAGCCAAACCTCAGTACATGTTCTGTGATCTGATCTGTTCCTTAAGCAGTATCCTGAGTTACTGGCTATGCTGTTTATACTCACTAGTATGTTAGACTTATGCATGCTAGTTCCTGTGTTTATCATGATTTATTTCATAACAGAATTTAATATTGCATCTACCTATATTCTTAACATCTATTAACATCTAATATGATAGGTATGCATCCATGACACTGCTGATATGTCAATTAGGATATAATAAGATCACGATAATTGGGGTACAATTATAGAACGAAAAGCAGAACCGGTAATCGAACCGGTCATGCTACTGATTCACTGGTTCAATGGTCTAACCCGTGGTTCACTATTTATCAGTATAGTATGAATTTCTCATAACTTGTATTGAAAATATGTAAGTTTTCGATCATATATGAAATAAAATTTATCCAAACATAACGCATATAGTATAAAATATGAGATAACATGATAATACCGCAATAGTCTATTGTCCAAAGTTCTAAATCAGTGTCCAAACATCGAATTAATCAATGCTTCACTGGAAAACCGGTTCACTTGTTCACGGTTCAATGGAAAACCGGTCAGTTCGCACTGTTCAATTGCATGACCGATCTTTTGGTTTGAACCAAACCTATTGTCATCGGTTCATGACTTTTCCGGTCCAACTAGTGAACCAGGTCTGTTTTTTGTTCTACGGGTACAATGTGAACGTAGTAGGCTCTACTCTACAAGATTGATGAGAGTAGCAAACTAGTTAATGAACATTTATATTATAACGTACGTCACGAGTTCATTTCATCTTGCTTCTCTATTTTTCATAAGTCAAAGTAGTTCTTTGCGGAACTCCCGCCTTTGTGTTTGTTGTTTATCACAGCTACAAAAATGGACTTTCATTCCGTGACTCAGTACTGGTTAACTTTTGGTCCGGTACTAAAATTGCCACGGATCCATTTTAGTACCGGGTTCAAATTTAAAAGCTTTCGAAGCTATTTTAGTACTGGGTTAAGACATCGGCCTGTAGTAAATGTCGCATTTTAGTACCGGCCGGTGTTTTGACCTGGTACTAAAATGACTCGGCAGTACCGGTCAGTGACACCACCCGATACTAAATGGTGACATAAATGGTGACATTTAGTACTGGGAGTTGTCTTGATCCCATACTAAATGGTCATTTACGGATTACATTAAAAGGAATGTATCTCCCATCCAATCATATATGATGTATACATAGGATGATAAGGAAGCAATGTGCGAGGCTAGAGGTCGTGGGTTCGAATCTTTTAGTAATGAATATTTTAGCCGGTACTAAATAGTATGGCATTTAGTACGGACCGGGTGGCACTGATCAGCCGCCTAGGAAAGGTCAGTTCCGTAGCAACGCGTGTGAGCTCCATCGAGTATACTACTTACCAAATACTATACTAATCGCAAATGCTACGTGTGTGAACGTATGTAGTTGCGTGTGTAGGATCAAATATAATTGACGCGCAAACTAAGGTAGTACGTACACATCAATTGCAAAAACCATAGAGAACGCATCATCATGAAGGGAAGGGAAGTGACCAAGGCTTGATCAATTGTCAACGAACGGCAATGCAGATTTTACGCGTCTCCATGTCAACTCTGTGTGCTTGTGCTATACTGGTACTAGTCAACTAGTCAAGCGCATGCGATTTATTACCCCCGTTGAGGAATTATACAAAACTGCTAAAAATGTCAGCGGCCTGTATTAACTGCAACCGCAATCAGCTTATGTAATTCCCACATGATTTACTACATCAAAATTTGTTTACTTTTGCCCAAACAAAGTAGCTAGTATTATGCACCACGAAACCACCGTAATTGTATCCTTAACTAATTTACCATACGCATACATGGTTTTATTTTAAAATAAATAAATAAATAAATAAATACTAGATGCACATCCTCAAAACTCGTATAAATCGAGCAGTCATCTATAGTCCTCTCTACAACGACGCGTGAATGAAGAAAAGTAGATAAAAAAATGGCGATTTTAAGTACTATGTGATGAAACAACATAAATACACTAGTGTAACAAGGAAATTTTCTGCGTGTTGGGCGGGTAGAAACCATTATATAAATGGGTACAGGGGCCCAGAAATGGCAGGCAGGACCCCGACAAGCAAAGCAACCGCCCGCCGGCCGCCTTGGACAGCCAAGGCAGCAGGCCAAACGCACCAGACGAAGCAGCTGCAGCCTGCAGCGCACGGGCATGGCTACTGCAGCCACGGCCGGCTCCTCCTCGCCGCCCACGCCGCACGCCGATGATTCGCCGGAGCCGCCGCTCCCCGGCGAGAAGGTGTACGTGGCCGTGGGGAGGGAGGTGGCCGAGTCCAGGGCCACGCTGCTCTGGGCGCTGCACAAGTTCCCCCGTGGCGCCGGCGCCGGCGCCGCCTCCTTCGTGCTGCTCCATGTCTACTCGCCTCCCAAGCTCCTGCCCTTCCGTACGTCCCTCGCCCTCTTCTTCCGCTTCCTCTTCTCCACTGCAAATGGAAAGGTCTTCCTGTTCAGTGTTCACTGCTGCAAATGGAAAGGTCTTTTCTTCAGACTTCAGGAGATGATATGGTTGACTGTTTTCTCATGCCAATCATGTGTTTGTGTTGTAGCTTCAATTCGTGTAATTTCACAGTTCGCCTATCTGTTTAACAGCCGTCAAAATTGGACTTCTTTACATGATCCAAGTATCTAATAGCTTCATGTCCGAATATTCCTGCAAATTTACCTGCACTAGAGTTCCACTGTGTGGCTGTGTGCAATAAAGCCCAATTTAACTCAAAGAGGGGAACTTCATTTGCCGGTTGCAGCACTATTCGTATTATATAAATTGGGCTCCGTGTTGGAATAAATATATAGTGATTTTCAGATTCCTGGTTCTAATTTTGATTCCAATTCCATGTATGTGAATGCACATGTTTTGATGTTTATGCTCCAATATTGTGCACAGTGGGTGCCAGGATTCCAGCTGCCCAGGTTGGGGAGCAGGAGCTAGCTGCATACAAGGAGATGGAACTACAAAGAGTCAATGACAGTTTGGATCAATACCTACACTTATGCGCACAAGGAAGGGTCTGCTGCTCTGCTTCTCCCACACAATTAATTATGACATTCCACATTTTCATTCCTAGAAATGGAGAAACTGCAAAATAATCATTTGCAGCACAAATGTACCTATGCATGATTTAATCACAGGATGTCATCAGACTAATCCATCATGTTAACTCACTGCACTATACATCTCGCAGATACATGCTGAGAAGTTGGTAGTTGAATCAGATGATGTTGCACAGGGACTAGTGGAGCTCATTTCTGAGCATCATGTTACTGCACTTGTTATGGGGGCAGCATCTGATAAGCATTATACAAAGTATGTGCCAAAGTTCTGAATGATATTTTTACTGCAGTAACACTTCTATGTATGATAACTATAGATAAGCGTTTCCTAATCATAGCGAGGACCCATGTATTTAAAAGGTTGTGGATTCATACATATTCTTAAGAGAAATGTTGGTTTGCAGTCTATTAGATAAACGACTAGCCAATGCTTTGCTTAGGAAGAAACTTTCATGTTTCTACTACTTTTCTAACTCTGAATAATAAGATATTCCCTATTGGTTCACTAAAAGCTAACTCCTGGTTTCAAGAGTTCAGGAAAATGAAGATTCCGAAGTCCAGGAAAGCACGATTCGTAGAACTGCAAGCAGATCCTTCATGCAAAATTTGGTTTATTTGCAAGGGAACACTGGTTTGCCATAGGTATGGTTCGTGAGCTGAGGATACACTTTAATTTTGTGCTTGCAGTTGCAATGACTCTTTCTAGGCTTCAGTCCATTTGCGTGTGTAAAATCAGTAAAAACATTAATGTATAGATACCTTGAAACGAACTTGATTTTTTTTCCGTTTCCTCTACACTAGGAAAGCTGTTCAGCTTAGCCATGAAGAAATGCAGGAATGTAGACAAAGCTCTGGGGTCACACATTATTCTGTGGACAAATCAGCAAGTCTGTCAGAAATGTGGTGTGTTGCAAACACATGGCTATGCAAATCAATCGGGGAACAACGGATTGAAAGGACTTCTTCAGACCCGTTCTACATCAGTGAGAAGGTACTGATGGTGCTGAAATTATGTCAAACATAAAATCAAGCAACGAAGAAGCTACATTTATTAATTTATAAAGAAAGATTTGAAGGCTGGTTGGTACATGATAGTCAACATGCATAACTCATAGCATCATGATGAAACAGTCAATGATTCAACCTGCACCTAAAATGTGCTCCATGATGAATTACTTGACAGATACACTAAGATGATCTTTTAGATCATACCACTTTAGCTGGTAGTCTTGATCTTTAAATCAACTTCTAGAATTGCAGTGTCTTAACAGCATTGGCTTACCTAGTGTCATGCATCAGCAATATCTTAGTTTTGTATTTCCATAATCGACAAAAACATGATGTGTGAAATTGATCTCTTGCAGGGCAACGTTGAAGAAACTTATGAGTCCTACGATAATTTCCAGCATATCCTCAGGGAGCTAGAGAGTGTAAGGCAAGAAGCTTATGAAGAGAAATGCAGACGTGAGAAAGCGGAAAGAGAGTTATTTGAGGCTTTACAGAAAGTAATTATCTTAATTTATAGTTATCATTCACATTGCACTCACAATATATTAGAGGACTTAATTGACTTGCATTGCTGTTTGCTAGCGAGGTTAATACCAGAGTAATTTTTTTACTGTGCATGCAAAGTACTTTCAGAAACATAACGGTGGATTAAAAAACTGGAGACATTACTCTGGATAAGTAGCGGCTACAGGCTTAAACTGTGAACAAAGTTCTTTATTGTGTCGCACTGAATTTCCTCAACAGGCACAAGCCTCTGAAAATTTGTACCTCCGTGAAATGAAGCAAAAGAATGAACTGGAAGAAAAGCTGACAACAATAATGGAAGAAATTGAGAGTCTCACAGTAAGGACCGATGAACTTTGTGCAAAACTTCAAGGGGAACGTGAGCAAAGAATGGTCCTGGAGAAGAGAGGTGCCCATTCTGACCGTATCATCAAGGATTTGATGTTGCAGCGTGACAAAGCGCTGAGAGAGACAGAAATGCTACGTGCGAAGAAAGGAGAGTCTAGTGCAACTGCAGAGGGGATGATGCACATTACAGAGTTATCCTACTCAGAGATTAAGGAAGCAACTAATGACTTTGACCATTCAATGAAGATTGGAGAAAGTGTATATGGAAGTGTATACAAGGGCTTTCTCCGGCACACCAACGTAGCTATAAAGAAGTTGAATCCTGAAACTACACCGACACAGTCACAGTTCAGTCAAGAGGTTGAATTCTCAGTTCTAACCACTTGCCTTCGTATAAACTGCATTTTGTTGGTTCGTATAAACTGTCCTGCAGATGCTTAAAGTCTTTCCTGCTTGACAGGTGGAAATTCTCAGCAGGGTGCGGCATCCAAACCTTGTCACTCTTATAGGAGCATGCAAGGATGCTCAAGCCCTTGTCTATGAGTACATGCCAAATGGAAGCTTGGATGACCGGCTGGCTTGCAAAGATAATTCCAAGCCTCTCAGTTGGCAGTTACGAACCCGTATCGCTTCTAACATTTGCTCTGCGCTAATTTTCCTCCATTCTAATAAGCCTCATAGCATTGTTCACAGTGACCTGAAAGCATCTAACATTCTTCTCGATGGAAATAATGTAGCTAAACTCAGTGGTTTTGGTGTAAGCCAAATATTGACTGATCAGTTCAAGGCCACAACTACTCTATACCGTTATACCCACCCAAAGGGTTCTTTTGTGTATATTGATCCTGAATACCTTATCTCTGGTGACCTGACACCCCAATCTGATGTATATTCTTTTGGCATCGTACTCCTACGCCTTTTAACTGGAAGATCAGGATTTGGTCTATTGAAAGAAGTGCAGGAGGCTATGGAAAAGGGTTGTTTGCAAGCAATATTAGATTCATCTGCTGGTGAATGGCCTGCCATGCATGCTGAGCAGTTGGCTGAGTTAGGTTTGAGATGCTGTAAAATAAGAAGGAAAAATCGTCCTGACCTGCAAACAGAGGCTTGGACTGTACTTGAACCAATGTTCAAGTCTGCTTCGACAATGCTATGTTCATTGTCATTTAAATCAGTATCAGAAGACCTTGGTGGTGTGCCATCCTACTTCATATGTCCAATACTGCAGGTGAGTTGTACATTTTGCTTAGCGAATATAATTCCCTTCCTGTGATTCCCTATTTTTTACTGTAAAACATCTGGAGTGAAACATCTGGCTGGCCTTTAAATATTGCTTTAACTTTTCTGTTATGTTTATTATTCATAGTCATTTTACCAAAAAAATGCGTAGCCAGAATTTGAGATTCCGATGTTGTTCTATCTTGTTTCACCTTTGCATTTATGTGTTACAGGATGTCATGAGGGACCCTCTAATTGCTGCAGATGGTTTTACCTATGAAGCTGACGCAATAAGGGAATGGCTGGACAGTGGCCATCAGACATCACCCATGACAAACCTTGAGCTACCCCACCGTGATCTTTTGCCCAATCATGCTCTGCGCTCTGCAATTCAAGAATGGCTGCAGACAAATGGAGATTAATGTCTGTCTTCTTATCAGGGAACATAAAAGGTGTTTGGAGGAGGGTGATTGATATTGGAATTTTCAGGATTTGGTTCAAATTTAGACTAAATCTTAAGGATTTAAATCAGATTCCCTCCTACCCAACCATGGCCTTAGCAAGGAGATCAGTGCAGATAACATGTTATGCTGTAAGATGTGTTTCTGTGCTACATCATGTTAATAGGCACTACAACAAGAATAAAGAAATACACACAAGGAAAAAAAAGGCTTTCCTGTGTCGAGCCATATACGCTGGTCTTGTTTTCGAGCTATACATTTGAAAATAAAATATAATGAACCGGTGCTTAATGTTGGACAGGATTTTACATGATGTAAACTGTTTTGGTGATCACCCTGTGTGAGTTCTGAATAATGGCAGACTGGCCATGCATACTGCTTGAGTGAATATTAAATATGGCAGGGACCTCTCTGACAACTGGTAATGGAAGCAAAATGACAGTCTCATTGGACTATAAGGTTCATACTACCCGGTTCCCAAAGAAAAATGTCAAAATTTATGGCCATATATATATATATATATTAGTGTTCTAAACTTGTGCTATTAGAACTTATAGCCATTCCCAATATATATATGGTAGCACATTGATATACTGTCTGATCTGAAAGTTTGAGGAAAATATGTGTCAAAAGTACCTGTGTAATTTAATCTCGTGATGACCTTCCATCAGTAATTTCCATTTGTTGATTACAGAACGTCATGGGGGTAGACAAAAAAGATCTTCGTTTGAAAGTCGTGTCCAGTGCCCAGGTTTGTCAAAGTCTCACCCCTGTGCAAATCACAGGAAATTCAGAAAGGCACGATGTCACAGTCTCAGGCGACTGACCAAAGCTGCCAGTAGCAATCTGCTCAGAAGAAACTAACAAAAAGGAATTGCGCGTGACGAAAGCAACTGGGATGGATCCTCTGAAGCCGGTTATCAGGAACTACCTGTGGGTGCCTTGCATTTGCAATTGAATCGTGAATCGTCCGTCTGTCTGATCGGAATTTCGACCTGAACTATTGCAAGAATTATCTTCTTCCAACGTAGCAGCCGTTCAACGCCATGACCATGAGTAACTCCCATGGAGCTTCCAATGCAAAGAAGTTTCGGCCTCAATCTTCACGTCGCCCAGCTCGAAGAATGATACCGGTATATGCTCTTCAGTCCGTGTTAAAAAAATCTGAAGGAGATGTCCTGACGTGGATTACTGTATTGACAGCTTTGAGAGCAAGAATGCTTTGAAAGGCACTGCTGGAGAAAGAACAAGGTCCAAATGTCCAATCGTCATTCACCAGTGCGCCAGAATTCAAAGCTCCCATACCAGACAGACATATTATGGACATTTCTTCTGCAGCTTGAAAGCAACCTGCTTTGATGCTGTGAAAGCATGACTGCCTTGCCGGCCAGGGAGATGCGATAAAACTGTGATAATCGCCATCTAATGGGACGACTTCATCGCGAAGCATCAAAAGTCAGTCGCCAAGGACACGCATGTACTTCAACTTCTTGGATTGGTGTAGAAATTTTTCGCACAACTCATAGGCCATACTGAAACTTTGAGACAACCACGCTAGCTTCCAACCGATTTCCATAGCTGAATAAAAACCTTTTCCTTTTGCAAATCACAAAGACGATGATGGAAATTACTCAAAGAATTGGTTACTGAAACAGAATACCACAAACGAGTGTTGTAATTTGAGTTGGCTACTGAAAATTTTTCCTAAATTGAAGCAAGACCTACGCTATATACTTTGGGCACGTAGCCAGATACTGACCTGACGTGCTCGATGATGCTGTACACGGTACCCCACCATAAGTAAACCAAATCCACGGCCACACTTCCAGCCTCTCCTCTTATTTAGCTCTCTCTGAACTGACAATTCCTAGGAATAACAAGGCACAAAAGGAATGAGGACGACGCTGATACCAATACCAATACCATGCAGTTGAAGTAAAAAGTGTCGCGACACAAAAAAGGTAATTACCTCACTTTCCCCTGTTCAGGACATGCTCCTGCTGAAGCAGATGGCAAAGGCAGAATCTTAGCTTGATTCCTGAAGGTACATGTAGGGAGCAAGCTGAGAAAGATGGATGAGGAAGAGGTACATATTGCGGTGGGGAAGAATTCAAGAAAGGAGAAAGCTAACATACTATGGGCTGCAGTGAATTTCCCGAGGGCCACCATAGTTCTTGTCCATGTTCACTGGCCCTCTAAGTGGATGCCTTTCAGTAAGATCTTTATAATCTTTCAGGCAAATCCTTTCCATTCTTTGTGCTGCGATTCATTTCATTCGGTTATTTTTCTGCATGCTGAATAGAAAGTCTATGGTCATCCGATCAATACTAGAAAGGATTAAAAACTACTGATTGATAGAAGGAGATGATTGATAGGCACCGTAGCTTCCAAAACTCCCAACTTTATGCACAAGGGACACCTGGAGTTCTCTGTTCCAGATGTAATTTCTACTTTGTTCCCCCGCTCTCTAAACTTTGTGCCCTTGGCACACCATTTGTACCGCGGTGCTTGCACCGTCCATTACCGGCTTCCGCCAGGATCAGTGGTAAAGTGATCAGGTGGGGATCCTCATCCCCCGTCGTTGCCTCAAAAAATGATTGCATAACACGACCATAGGCATTAACAGCGTACACAAGTTTAAGCACAAATACCAGCAATACAATAGCTATGCTCGATGACCATAGGCATTAACAGAGGGTACTGTCATGAGGCATGAGCTGCACCTTATTGTTTCTCTCCTATCGTCTAACTGCAGTGGGTGGCAAAGTTCTATACAAGTTTGCTGATGAAAAGGAGAAGGAGATGCATAGAGGCAGAGAAACGAAAGCTATGGTCAACATGTTATCACAGTACAAAAATCTGTGTGGTACAAGAAAGGTAATGCTACATTATCAATTTATTTTTGAGTTCAGATTCGTAGAAGTCAGATTATAGCAGCGCTTATTTGGGTTTATCTGGGAAAACATTCTACTCTGATGCTTAAAATTCTTGTTACTTTTGCCTCGGGACCTTCTAATTTCTCCATGCTAAGTTAGTACGCTAAACTGTTATTACTAGTACATATGCATGTCTGTGGCCCTCCTTACCAGGGAAAAGGAAATGAGTTACACTTTAAATCCTAGACGTTCCTCTTTGATATACTATTTGAACACCATCTGCGATTGTAAATAAACTGTCTAGCAGTACCATAAATTGAATATTTTATTTAATCTACACCAACAGTTAAGCAAACAAGTCATGTGGAGCAAGGAAGAAAATTAATATTGCAATAGGCTCCTGAAACTTACGATAATTTTATTTCTCAGGGAACATGCTTTGAAACAAGTATGTGTTCCTGCAGGTTAGCGCACATTACCTTACACATGATGACACTGTTGCTGGTGTTGTGAACCTGGTAAAGAAGCTCAAAATTAAGAGAATCGTCATTGGTTCAAGGTTAGAACTGAATCTGCACATCAAGCAACTCCATAAAAAACATCTCTTCACATATGCTGCTCTTTGTACATCCTGTAAACAGAATAGACTAATGTTCTATCTTAGCATGAAACTAAACCAAATTGTATACAGGAACATGTCAAGGCAAGTGGCTCTTCGCCAATGCTGTCAGGTTTGGGTGGTGCTCAATGGCAAACACATCTCCACCAGGTATAACTGAGATCTACTAGTTAGTGGCAGATGGCCTACTATCATTAACCTCTGGATCACATTTGGAAATGACTTGATGCATACGATTATTTCTAAATCCAGCAATGATCACTTGGAGCACAGTGGAAATATTGGATATGGAGGGAGCTCAGATATTTTAGCATCTATACATGAGCTAGGTGAGGAATCTGATGGCTACATGACACCACCAAGTGACCTCGTAAGTAAATTTCCAGTGGAGAATTGCCATTCACAAAAATAATAGCCATTTCTACCAAGTTATAGTCATAATTCAAAGTCAGTTCTAATTTCTGTTGTACTATCATATTTGATTGATTTCAGGCAGATGAAAGCATGGATGAGGAGGAGCTGAATGAAATGGATGATTCTGATCAATTAGTAATGGTATGCTTTCCAATAGTTATGCTTTTAGGGTAACTTCTAGGATATGTGCATTCAAAGTATCTTCTTTTAGGATATGTGCATTCAAAGTATCTTCTTTTAGAAATGCTCCGTAAATGCCGTTTAAGTTCACTGTCTACTTAAGTATGTTTAGGAGGCCTTAATTTATGTAATTATGTTCACAGTGTAGCCTTAAAGGAATATATGTTTCTTACCTCATGTAGTAATAATCCACCATATTTATTGTGATTTCTGAAGGCAGCAGTTTTTGTAGGTACAATACATTGATTGCTTCCACCATGTTGTGCAGGAAGATGAAACAATGACTGAACAAGGCACAGAGGAATCAGTCGCTTCCGACGTGATGGAAGACTCTGCTGAAGAGGATGCTGACCAATCTGATGAGATACAGAGTTTCAGAAATATAACTGAAAAGGCTGAAAAAATCATGGTAAGAATTAAACGACAAAACCTTCCTCAGATTCCACTGATAAAAACAGAGCCAGATGGTTTCAACTTGTTATAATGACAATCTGTTCAAAAGAACAAAAAATGACATTAATGAAGGTAAGAAAACATCAGGATATCCGTTCAGAGAAATAGGTGATAGAAATCATATGGTAATAAAATGTATGTTACATGATAGCATTAATATATTGGATCTCCTTAGTGCTGACCAGAAAGGAAAAGAAAAGAAAAAAAAAACAACCTTAGTGCATCATATAAGTATTGTTATTCAGCACCTTTTTTTTTCCTTTTGGTCAGGAGGAAATAGACAGACTCCAAAAGAAACTGAAAGAGCTGCAAGGAGAGGGCCCTAATCGTGATGCGAGGAGCTTGTCACCCAGACAAATGGCTGCTTCGTTGAAGCGGAAGAGCCTATCAGAACCTAGATACCCAGAGTTACAAATTCCAGAGAACATTGAACGATTCTCAACGTCGCAGATTGGAAAAGCAACCGATCACTTCCACTCAAGAAATTTCATAGGAGAAGGAGGTTATGGTCCAGTTTACAAAGGAAAACTAGGTGACACGCCAGTGGCTATCAAGATGCTGAAGCCTCATGGTAGACAAGGTTTCCCTGAGTATCAGCAAGAGGTAACTAACTCTAATTAACTCAAACACCTTACTACCCAGACACCTTTTTGAATACCCCAGACGTGGAAATGCATGGCAAAAAATGGCATACCATAACCAGACGAAGTTAACATTGTGCTGGGCAATCCCGATCCGCAGGTGATGGTGCTGAGCAAATTGGAGCACCCGCACATCGTGAGGCTGATGGGCGTGTGCCCGGAGTCGTGCAGCCTCGTGTACGAGCACCTCCCCAACGGCACGCTCCTGGAGAGGCTCTCCAAGGGCCTCCTGTGGAAGGACCGCGTCAGGATCCTCGCCGAGCAGCGCTCGGCGCTGGCGTACCTCCACTCCAGGCGCCCCCACGCCATCATCCACGCCGACCTCAAGCTCACCAACATCCTCCTGGACGCTGGCAACGTGAGCCGGCTGGGGGACTTCGGGACGGCGCGGGCGGTGCACGTGAAGCCGCTAGAGGAGGAGACCATCGGCCGGCGCACCAACCCGATGGGGACGACGGGGTACATGGACCCGGTGTTCTTCATGACCGGCGAGCTCACCACGGAGTCGGACGTGTACGCGTTCGGCGTGGTGATCCTGCAGCTGCTCACGGGGCTGCTGGACCTCAACGTCGCGGAGCAGGCGCGCGAGGCGGTGAAGATGGACGCGGTGCATAGCGTGCTGGACGTGTCCGCGGGGGCCTGGCCGGAGGTGCAGGCGGAGCGGCTGCTCAAGCTGGCACTGAGGTGCTGCAGCCTGGAGAGGAAGCGGCGGCCGGCTATCACGTCCGACGCCGAGTGGAGATCGCTCGACATCCTACGGGCCATGGCAACGCCAGCTAGTAAATCCTGGAAATGGAATTCCCATGGAAGCTGAACTAGCTTGCTGAATGATGTACAGTATGGACTTCTTAGTATGTTGCTGCAAATGCCATGAAAACTAGTATTAGCTAGTAGTCCAACAGTAGTATTATCTAGTCATTCTCTTGTGATTAGATAAGCATATCCAAGAATAAATCTGAATTAGAATATACTGAAAATATTTAGTAGTACAGTAGAAACAAGCGTGTGAACACAAGAATTTGAGCAAATGCTAGATGGAGTGGCAATTGGTTAACCAAGATAACTATTCAGGTGCACGGTGAATTTTTTGGAACGTGCACCAACATCTGTTTAGGATCCCTTGCAGCATGAAGCAATATATACTATAGAGTTATGCAGATCTTACATGTGGATCCATTACAACAAGCAGGCATATGCAGTCTCTAGATGTATGTTCCTTTTGTAGCGCGAAAAAACAATAAAACCCATACCGAATCAAATTGATCAATGGATGTAAATGGCATTCATCAGAAGATACAAGAAACATAAGTCGTTTAAGTTTTTTCTGCGGTCAAACTTTTCTAACTTTGACCTAGTTTATAGAAAAATGCACCAATGTCTACAGAACATAAGTTAGATTACTGAATTCTGAATGTTTTTGTCAATTTGAGACTTTGTCGCTGAAGTTATGTGAACTGAGATTACTGAATGATGTCAATTGAGAGCACATCTGAATATTTGTTGAACTCATAACATAACTCAGTGTGGCAAAGGAGATCACCAAATATGTACAGACTTGCTTGCTTGCAGATGTGTGGCCATGATCCCAGGATGCCTCCTAGCATAAAATGGCAATCGAAAGCTAATAGTATATAGAGCCTGAGTTGAAGTTCCTCTCTGGAACTTCTTGCACCAAACATGAATCCATATCCAAATTTACTTGTACCAAATTCAACTTCAGTGATCTGTGCTCTCAAATTCAATTCCGGGACAAGAGTCATTTTACTACATTCAATGATCTGATCTTAAATTGACATCATTAAGTCATCTCAGTTCAACTTCAGTGGTCATATTATAAAATTGACAAAAACATTTGATCATCACATTCGATATTTAGTCAGAACTTACATCAATTTACAGTCTCAATTCATCATTCAGTGAAGCTGATTCTGACTGCCACCTTGTCTGCTCCCATGTCTGAAGCCCGGCTGGAAGTCCATGTGACAGATGGATGGTAACAAATTCACAGTTGGCAGGCAGCAGAAATCGATTTTCTTGTACACCTGTGAAAAAAATAACCCTATCATTCACAAACCCAATAAACCAGCAGATTATATAGTCCATGAGGAATTCAGCTCCTTGCATCCTTTTTCGTTGCACCCAGAATTTTGAACAAGCACCTACCAGGAGTGTGGTGCGGCACCCGGCGGCGGCGAAGCGGATGGCATCCAGCTAGGCGCGGCTCCCGGCGCCGGCGGCGCGGTGGACGCCTGGACGGCTGTGAGCGAGGCGTCGTGGCACCCGGCGGCGCCCAGTTTTCCCTCAGCGAGCGAACCAGCAGCAGCGTCCGCGAGCTGCGGAAAGCCGGAGAGCACGGGCTCGTTTATGGGCCGCAAGGTGAGAGGAGCTGGTTCCGGGCCCAGGACGGCCCTGAGCGCGCGTTCCTTTTTCTTTTTCCTTTTACCTCCGCTGCCTTCCATTTTCCTTCTCTGCTCCACACTCGGCCTTCCCTAGCGGCGAGCCGGCGACGCCAGGGCGAGCGACCGCCCTTGGCCAGGTCTTCGTCGGGCGCTTCGTCGGCGACAAGGATACGGCAGGTGTGCCCGCCTGTTCCCTTCCCTTCCCGCCGTACGAAATCGAACACCCAAAACCCTAATGTATGCTGTTTGGATTCGGATCTGACCATGTATTTTGCCTGCTAAACTTCGATTCTTTTGCAAACATTGTCGATCCTATACTGGGTCCGCCCCTGATCGCACCCCTTTTTTGCAGATGGAGATGGGTGCATCTAGAAAATCCAGTCATGTTACCACCAAGGACAGTGCAGAAACAGCAAGGGACATCATCTCCACGTCCAGCCAAATCCAATCCATGAAGGTCCCGGACGCGGTTGCCGCGATTGCCCAGGCTGCTGCAAAGGCAAATGGTGAGACTGAAAAATGTATGTCCTGTCGAAAGCAGGTATTCTATTCAGTTGCGATATAGGCTGTGGTGTTGTCGGATAAGCAAAAGAAATTTCGCCACCAACAAATAAACCTGTATGCATCTTTGTTTCTTTAAACCTTGCAGATCTTCCAGGCTGGCCATTATTCTCGCCTCCAAAGGTGCAGCTGGACAAGTGTACCAAGTGTTCGAGAGAATTCTGTTCTTCAATCAACTTTCGGCGGCATACACGTGTTCATCGCCGAACCCTCAAAGTAGACAAGGTCCGTGGTTTGTCCCTTTGTCTTTTCCTGCCAATTCTGTGCCAACTTACCATAGTTAGATAAATGAAGGAAATGTAAGAGAACTGTGGATCTTTTAGATCTAAGTATGGAGATAGCTCTCGTGCCTGTGATCTCCATCATCTCACCCAACTGCTTCACCACCACGTACTTTTGCCACTGTATTTAGATAGCGTAGTTCTGAAGGTGATTAGTAGCATTGTATGCTTCCTATTTTCATATATGCATGGTTATTTTAGCATAAGTCATTAAATTGTGCGTTGGACGAATGCATGCTCTCTGGATAACTTGCTAGTTTCCCGAGTCAAAATTCTCATTGTTATTCATTTCCTTTTCTGATGGTGTTGAAATGCTGGCTGAGTCACCTATTATTTTCCTAGAAAGTATGCAATTTGTTGTTGCTGCTGCACGAGATACTTTCACTTCTACAAAACCTGGGATATACACAACTCCCCAGATGTCTCATAATCTATTGTAGAATGCTTAGCATAACAACCTAATAGTAAGCACAAAATTGTTCTAGTGACTTGTACCTCGATTTTTTTATGCCATGTTCTTGTAAGTGTTCTCTTTTCCCTGGTTATACAAGTTTAGACATCTTAACTATTATCACAGAGTTATTTGTTGTCATAATGAACTTCATTTACATTGCATATTCAGTTTTTTTCCCCCATGAAGGTGCTCCTCCATCTCATTGCCATATTGGCATGACATTGTTTACGCTCTGCAGGATTTTCCCAAGAATAGAGACCATCTTGCCGCATTCTGGAACAAAGTAAGTTATCTGCAACAAATTGCTTCTTACTTTGCCAATTTCCTGAATTTGTTCTAAGCTTGGTCATGTATTTTGTGATGAGTACTAACTGCCTCACAGGTTATATATTTGTTTATTAACTTTTTAAAGGAGACAGTATGCTCTGTTTCCTTTGTAACTTTCCATGTAAAAAGATAAGATACGCCGTATAACTTTCAGTATACTTTTTGTATGTGTCAACTTGAATTGTGAAGTATGTCTAGATTTATCCATTGGCTTGTTTATTCAAGTGACTCCCTTTATTAGTTGCAATTTTTCTCATAGCTTGGATTTATCTTTTGTTCTCTTTAGCTGACTGTGGATGAGGCCAGCACAGTTTTGTCTTTGTCCAACGTTGTTGTAGAGGTAACTATCATACAACCAAATTGTTAATTTCGTTTTTCCAGATAACAAGTGATACATATTGGACCAGTTTCCCTTTCAAAACAATAACTGGGTTAGAAATACATTTTCAGGGTGTCACCGGTTCATCAATTTTAACAACACTATCATCATGGATGTGTAAGCCAGGGTACGCTTCATTGCCAATGGCATATGCAAGAGCTGGCAGTGAGCTTCTGGTAAGGCTTTTGAACTACTCTTTCGTGATCTACGGTATGGATTTGGAATGTTAAGTTCTTTTTGGTCTCTACAGGATTTGATTCAAACAAAGGTTTCAATGCAGTTGCCTGTGTCATCGAATGAACTATTTAGTGTTCTCGATGAAGCAAGTGAGAAAACATTTCTTTGCACAAACACAGCTGCTTGTATACAAAAGTTTTTGTTTGATGGAGAGGCAAACAAAATTGCAACTGAGTTGAAAAATGTTGTTGCATGCGCTAGTTACATGCTCGAACAAAAGCTGGTAAGATAGTGCTTCTATTGTGCAAAAGGGAATTGGCATTTACCCTTTAGCCATAAGTTTGATCAATTTCATTTGTGACTACAAATCAAGCAACAGGTTGAAGCATGGTGTGCTGATAAGGCTGCTGAAGCATTAAGATGCCAGAAGTTGCTGGTGGAGGAAGAGGAAGCTGCTCAGAAAAGGTTATTGCTTTACACTTTGACCGCACTATATTTCAAATATCCGTCTAACTTATTTCTTGTATAAATACACCACCATATAGTTCAATCTTGATTTGACATTTATTTTATTTTCTTCTATAACTTGAAGGCAAGCCGAACTGATGGAAAGGAAGCGAATGAAGAAACTTAGGCAGAAAGAACAGAGGTTAAAAGACCTCAAGGACGAGAATGTGACGATTCAGTTACCTGAAATCATGGATGACACAGCATGTTCTCCTGGCATTCAAAGTTTCAAGACTATTTCAGATCCTGACCTTTATGAGCAAGAAAAGTCACAATATATTGAATTTCCAGCACCAGTTACTTCAGAAACTGGCAATGGGTTTAATGTGGACCTATCGGTAGAAGATGTCAGCTGTGACTCAGCGCCTGAAATGGATAAAGGTGTTGTGTTAAGGAAACAAGTTATTTCAAGGCATCATTTAGGCAAAACAGAGAAACTTGCTGAAAATAGCTTTGTGTCTGGTTCCGCAGTTGCTTCAAAGCAAGCAGCTTTAGCGAGACCTTCAACTTACAGGGATGCAAATGTCTGTTGCTCGCCAAATAGAAACAAAACTTGGGCACGGAAAGTGCCAGCTGAGATTGGAAACCAGTGTCCAAAACATGGGTTAGATGTAGATGATGAACACAACATGGCTCCTAGCAAAAACTCTCGTGTGCTAATAGGATCTATAAGTGTTGCAATTGAAGATGGTAGTGAACACTTGAATGACTCTCGTTCCAAGAATGACCCAGCCCCTCCCAGTTCCAAGATTGTGAAACATGCATCAGTCAATGTGGTGCGGCTGGTTAACCATAAGGAAAACAGAAATGAAGGCATTTCTAATAGTGATGGCAATAGTGCGCCAGCTGACGGGAACCGTTCTTGCTTCAGTAGTATGACAGATGAAAGCAGTCATTCAACCTGCCGCAGTGCAGATTTCACAGAGGGTGAACATTTACGACGAACCATGTTTTCCAGTAAAGAAGCTACATCCTTCCTTTCTCAAAGTAAACATCTTACTGTTGTTGTATTCACACACCCTTCAAGCACGGCTAACCAATAAGTTTTCCCCAACTTTTCTTAAGCAAATAGTTTTTCAGCATGCTAATTTGACCTAGCAGTTCTTACCCTTTTTTATTTCTTAGAAAAAGAATGCTCGACTTTAAAATTGCATCAAGTATTTATGCATTGTGAGTAATGTGTACAGGAAACCATCTATAAGTAGCGGAGGGAATGAAAAGAAGTGCTCAAATTAACTTATGCCCTTAGGAAGGAAGTAGACATACAAGTCTTCTTTATGTCATTTTTATTTGCCTTAGAGTATAAATAAACTTTTATATCTTTTGAATTAGGAAAGTGTATTGTGGTTCTTCCTTATTTAGCTCAGTACTGAAGTGTGGTTGTGTTTTGTAGGGTGGAAAGAAGCAATTGCAGCTGATCATGTGAAACTTGTTTTGTGTCATGACAAGTGAAGGAATGGCAGAGTGAAGAAATTTTGTCAAGGTCCGGCTGAGCTTTCTTTGGGCCCTACAGCGGTGCTTACCTAGCAGGGTGCTATGAAAGTCTCAAGGTCAAATTTGTTTTGCGTTGATGATTGTGAAATGGCTGGTGCATTTTGTAGCTGAGCTGACATGCTCATCAAAGCATAGGGTTCCAGTTTTAGAAGGGGATAGGTCTTGTGTGGGATCTATTTATGGTAAGATGAAACATGATTAAAATATGCATTAAGTTCCTCTTCTCTTGTACTCATCAGAGCGCGCTTAACAATGCTGAACACATTGCCTCGGTTTTTCTTGTGTTTTGCTTCTCCGTTCTGCTGGCAATGTTACCTTCTCTACTTCTTTGGAACGAACTAGTGAGACTCTGCCATTGCTGTGAGTAGCTGCACGGATTTCTTTGGAACGATTAGTGAGATTTTGGCATACCATTCTGATGACATTTTGGCATCACTGCGAGTGTGTCGGCACTGATTCCTTTAGAAAATAATTAGTGAGGCTGGGCTTGGTACTCAACCTGTTTACATAACAATCGCAGTTCGCAGAGCAGGCCTTTTTGAGTCCACTGCGCCAATCAAGGGAAAGCACCCTTCAATCAAAAACAAACTTTTTTTCTTCAAATTGTAGGGACCCTCCCGAAATGGGAAAGCACCCTCCAAAAATAGGCGTATGCTGCTATTTGCGGCGCACACACGGTATTCTTTAGTAAAAGGCGAAAGAATAGTTCGCTCTGTGCGCACCGCGCAGCTGCGTGCCTCTGCCCGGTAGCAATGCCTCCCTTCTTATAGCGGCGTCTGCCCTGCTGCCTGCTTGCCTCGGCGGGGTGGGACTAACCAAACCAACGAACCTACGCAGCGCATCGCGACTGCGCGAGCCACACCGCGCAGGCGCTCACGCGTCACGCCCCCCCCCCCCCCTCCCCAATCCCCATGCCCCGTGCACAAGTTGGGCCTCCAAGGCCTTTTTGCTTGCTTGTTCAACCCGTGTACTTCATTTTGGCACCAGGATAAGCAGGCCTGCTGTGCGAACGTACTAGGCTCACAAATCTTCCTGGGTTTTTCTTTTCTTTTCTTTCTTTGTTTCTGCAAATCCTATCTTTTCTTCCTTTGTTTGCTTTTGCAAATCCTACCGTACACATGAGCACGTGAATTTTCCCAATCGTCAAAGAGTTAAAGAAGTTTTAAATTCTGCGACATTTGAAATGCGGCGTGGAATTCTGCTCTAGTTAAAGAATTGGTTTTTGCATTTCCGAACGCGTTTGCGATGCGCAAATCTCGCGTAAAATCCTTGCTGTAAATTCTTGGATTCTAGTTCCAGGCTACGCCTTGCGAGTGGCTGCACACACAGGTTCCATTCCATCCATGGCTGCCGTGTTTGCTCAGGCATCGCATCACTTTAGCTGGTGCCGCTGCCGCACGAGTCAGCGTTCTCCAAATTTCTCCCCTTTTCCTGCTCGCTTTCTAGATCTCTCCGTCTCTTCCTTGACCCGGAAAACGAAACGGTCTTCCGCCTGACCGCCTCTAGAAGCCGTATACCAGCCGCCCCCGTGCCGGACCCCGGACCGGGCCTTTGCGAGCACACGCACTAGGGGCGCAGCGGCAGATCGTCCTCCCCCAGAAGGAGCGTGCCAGTTGACTGGTTTGCGGCCAAGCAGGCCGGCACACCCTTCGCCAGTGCAGTTGCGGAGCGAGCGAGGGAGAGGGAGCGAAGATGATGACGTCGTGGCTGCTGGGCCGCCGGGGCCCCTCGGGCTTCTCCTGGAGCTCCACCGCCGACCAGGTCACCGAGGGCATCTCCGCCGCCGGCCTCACCGCCGTCGTCACCGGTCCGTACTGCCACCCCGAGCCCCGCTTTCTCTCTTCCTCCCCCTCCTCCTCCGGGCACCAATCCCCTCCCGAACCTCGCCGCCCCGCCTCCTGTAACTAACTAATCCGACCCGAACCCCCGCCGTCCAGGGGCGTCCAGCGGCATCGGCGCCGAGACGGCGCGGACGCTGGCGCTGCGCGGGGCGCACGTCGTCATGGCCGTCAGGGGCATCCCCGCCGCGCAGGCCGTCAGGGACCGCGTCCTCGCCGAGGCGCCCGGGGCCAGGCTCGACGTCATGGAGCTCGACCTCTCGTCCATGGCCTCCGTCCGCGCCTTCGCATCCCAGTTCGTCGCCAGGGGGCTCCCCCTCAACATCCTCGTGTACGTATATACTGTTCCCAATTTGCCATTTGTGCTACCAACCGCCTGCATGAGAGCGACCTGGGATGAGTCCTACGAATCAATGAGTACTTCAATCAGGGGGAACCACTAGTACGGAGTAGTAGTTGATTTAATGAATGCAATCAGTTTGTCCTTGCTTGCTCCATTCATCAGGCCTCGCTTGCTTAATTAGTCTTGTATCTTAGGCTCTATATAAGCTTCTATTTGCCCGTGCTTTTTCTTCATCGCTTTGAGCAAATACTGTGTACCAAGATATCTGGTTATTTATGTTTGGATGATGGGGTGTCGTAGAAATGTGTCACAATTGGTTTTAAGAAAAGAAATCGGATGCATCTTATATATGCGCCAGAATCGAGTTCACACACATATGATAAACGATATAAGTGTATATCCGAAATAATATCATAGCGAAAGAGAGTGTTAAATACTTTATTACATGACCGAAAGTCTTAATCTTAAGCGACCAATAAACGTCTTAAACTAGCAGTGGAATTTCATCTTCACAGACAGATGACTGGGAGAGATACACGTAAAACTCCTCGAAGTCTTCAAGGAACTCCGGACAATCATCTTATTCTGAGCAGCATTGGTTTTAATAAAGCAAGCGTGGGTACATTTATGGTTGGAACTCAGCAAGTGGAGTAAATTATATGATATGCAAGACCAATTTCAAGGAATAGCTGATATGGTTTGACTGCGATAAGCATTTTTAGTTGGTCAAATTTTATTTAGCAAACATTAACTAAGTGTAAGTATATACTATAAACCTTAAGTAAGTAAAAGAGATAAGTAACAACAACATAAATAAAGAATATCAATTTAAATCATTTTCAAGTTCAATTATCATATGACGGTCCAAGCTGCTCTTAACCGTGAGCACGGCTGATATATCAGTTTTCACCTACAGAGGTTGTACACTTTATCCACAACTCGTGTTTCCCTTTATGCCCGATTTTGTAAGGTCATTAAACACTTCCGAGGTGAGTGGCAGGGATTCACTACGAGACCTTTACAAAGATTCCCTAACTTATGACAATCCGCTAAAGTTTCAAGTCAAAACGGTTATAACTCTCTCTAATGAGGAAGACGCCTTAACCAGGACCATATCATAACCTTAAGAGGACTGAGCTATAATCCGACGATGCAACCCCTCTTGCCCTTTCGGTAAGATTATCATAAGCTAAAGTTTCTAATTAATTAGCCAAAACCAGAGCCATATAGTATTGTGGTTGCACTGTTTTCCTGGGCGGTTGTCCATGTTTCAATTAAAACAATGATTTTATAATTATCACCATAAAGGTATTTCAGAACATGAAGTAAAACAAGTGTAGCATTGTTTCCAAGTTAATCAACCATAGTCTAAGTAGATGAGCAACTAGCATAGCTACAACATAAAGTAAAACAATCCAGGTTTAATCAAGAAAGTACAGTAGAAACTAGGCACGTCCTTTGTTTGGGAGCCATCAAATTATACTCATGCATACATATAAAGTAAATGTGTGTACATTGAGAATTATTGGGACCGTAATATGATCAAGGACCACTTGCCTTCCTCAAAGCACTGCTGCTGCTTAGGGGCGTCTTCAAAGCCTTGGTCTTGCGGATCCTCGGTCTTTCGCACCGCACAATGTCATACAAGCAAAAAGTACAACAAATAAGAAACAGTACACCAAAAAATGTAAACAGAACAAATAAGGTTATAAAGCTACTGTACACGTCGCAAGGATCGCGTGAGCACAAGAATTGACGAAAACGGAGTTAAAACGTAGAAGTTATGGCTAAAACATGATTCCAGGGGCTTATTTGTAAAAAATTTAAAACTAAAATGGCTCTGAACAAAGAAACCGAGGGCTAATATATAAATATCTAGGGTTTAGATTTGAAAACCGACAGGTTAGGGACGGTGGGTTGGATTTTATAAAAGCGCAGGGGTTAAAACAGAAGAAAAAGGACTTAGATCTAATTATTTTTGAACTAGGGCGGACTGCGGGTTGATTTTCATAAAACGCAGGGGCTATTTTGCAAAAACGTCTAGGGTTGACCGGTATGGGATTGGGCTGACTCCGGTCTAGATTAGATCTAGACCGTGGAATCTAGATTGAACGGCTCGGCGCAGCTGGGAGCTCGGGCGGCAGCGCTAGCAGCCGGTGGTGCAGGTTGGGGCGGCGGGGCTCGCCGGAGTTGGCCGAAATCGGCGCTCCGGGGGCGGTTTCGCGCGGGGAAGGGCCGAGGAGAGAGAGCGCGAGACGGGGAACGCGGTGGGGAGGCCAAGGGGGTAGTGCGGCGGCCAGAGAAGGGCTCACGGCTTGGGCACGCGGCGTTATTGCTTTGGTGAGCAATTGCCGTGGCGAGGGAGCGGGAAGAAGGAGGGAAAAAGGGTCGGGGGGTTCCTCACCACCACGCGGAGCTCGGTGGCGCACGGACGTCGAGAGAAGGGGGCGGAACAGCGGCGCGGCGTTGCTCTTGAGCTCGGCGGAGAAGGTGGCACGGCTAGGGTTTTGCGGGGGCAAAAGGCGGCGGCTGCGGCTTTGGTGGGGGGTCAAGGGCTCGGGGTCGGCAGTATTTATGGGGCGGCTTGGGGACCTCGACGTGCGGGCCCAGGACACGGCGTGGCGGCAGCCCTCAGTCGGACTCGGCTCAGGTCCGAGTCGGACCGAGGTGGAAGACGGACCCGACGCTCGGGTCCCACCTGGCAGCAAGAGAGGGAGAGAGAGGTGAGGGAGGCGGGGCAGTCCGGACGGGGAAACGGGCCGAGCAGGTTGGGCCACGCGGGAGAGAAAAGAAAGGGGAGAGGGAGGGCAGAGCAGGCCGGGAGAGGGGGCGGCTGGACCAGTTGGGCTGGGCCACGCGGGAGGAAAAGAGAGAGGGAGAAAGAGAGAAAGAAAAAGAGGTTGGGCTGGGCCAAAAGAGGGGAGGTGGGCTGCTCGTTGGAGAAAAGAGAAAGAGAGGGAGAGGAAAAAAAAGGTTTTTGAAAATGAAGAACAAGCACAATTCATTTGAATTTAAATTTGGGGATTTAAATTCAGCTGAACTCAAATAAACAAAACAATGCAATCAGCATGAAATGCACAAAGCCTATTTTCCTTAAATTTCTTTTTATGGCTAAGTAAATTATTTATAATTCACAATAAATGCTCTAAATTCGAAATGAAATAAATAGAACCTTATCGAGCCTGCAATAAATCTAACCAAAATTTATTAGGGTTCGTAAATTGAAAAATTAGGGTGTTACAAAATGGGCATCTTCTTTGAGTTGGGCTGGGGTGATTCGATTCGTGTCTTCTTTGAGTTGGTGTGGGGTAGCAAATACTTCATTGTGTACGATGTGCCTGGCAGCTATCAAGTACCCCGCTTGGCTGTCCATCACAGGAAATAGGAGGAGAGACATGTTAACTGCACACTTATTTGTTTTACCTAGCACTTATTTAATGTTCGTTACTCTTGTTTTGAGATTTTCTAACACTAGATTGTCTTGTCTATGGTACCTTCTTATGCCTCTTGTAACAATCTGACTTGGTTGTCTTGCATGTTTGATCAAAGTGTTGCTTCAGGATCTCATTGCATTTGATTAATTACTTGGCGCTTTTGCTGGCAGCAACAATGCAGGAGTAATGGCAACACCTTTTGAGCTTTCAAAGGATGGCATTGAGATGCAGTTTGCAACTAACCATGTTGGTATGCATTCCATTATCCATACACTTGAATGCTTGGTTAACATGTTGTTTATGTATGTGTTTTTGCTATTTTGAGTCATATAGTGATTATAACTTTCGCAAGTCTAGCACTCTACCTCAACAACCCGCTGCAATTTTCTTTCTCACCTAACACACAAACATTTTAACCTTTAATTCATGATGTTTAGCGACACCAGTACACTAAAATGCGGTTCTGATTTCATAATCTTCAGGCCATTTTCTGCTGACACAACTTCTGCTGGATACCATGAAGAAGACCTCTCGTGAATCAAATGTGGAAGGAAGAATTGTCAACGTTTCATCAGAGGGGCACAGAGTTGCATACCGGGAAGGCATCCGTTTTGATAAGATTAATGATGAATCAGTGTATGTAGTTGTTGTCGAGTTGTTATGTTCTATGGTCTAGTAGACTCCATTTGGAGGCAAATCTATTAACTTGTTCAAGCTTGTCTTGTGCAGGTATAGCAGCATTGGAGCATATGGGCAGTCAAAGCTTGCAAATATCTTGCACGCTAATGAACTCACCAGGCAATTCAAGGTATGTCTTGCACTCTAGCTCCGCCTAACACATGGCCATTTTCTTGATTTTGTGGTGTATTTATTGTACATCTGTATGCACCCCAACTTGGATACCTGTTATTGCTAACATCAGTTGTTGTGTTTTTCTAGGATGTTTGCATCTGAAATTTGAAATTTGTGACGTTTTGGACATCTTGAGTCCATTTATTGTTAATATGGGTGTAACAAATTGAAGGAACAACCATCATCTAATCACAAGAAGCATGTGTGAAATTTCTGCTGATTATATTCTCTGAGCTGCCATTTGTTTTCCAATTTATTAAGATGTTCTGTAGCTATTTTTCAGCCTTCTTTGATAACATATTTTGTATAACAGGAAGAGAATGTCAACATAACTGCAAATTCTCTTCATCCTGGCTCCATTATCACGAACCTTCTTCGGTACCACAGTATCATAGATGGTAAGTATAATCGGCATTTCTTCTCACAACATTTAGTTCTTATGGTCTCATAAACTAAATTGGGAAAATTAAATATTAGGCTGGTAAGTTTAATAGAACTTACTGAGTGAGTTGATGCTTCGTATTTATATGAACAAACAATTGCAATCAGAAGGGAATAAAAAGAACACTGAAGGTTAGATAATCATCTGCATGACGAAGATGACAACCGAAACAATCTAAATTATCAGAAGTTGAGAAACCGAATGATGTTTGCAACTTGATTGCAGTAATGGCATGGCCTGATGAGTTGGAATTTATTGCCTTTTGAGACCGTAGCTATGCTTCACTGATTGTATTGAATTTCTGCTGTGTGCAGCTTTCAGTCGGACACTTGGGAAATTGGTGCTGAAAAATGCTCAACAGGTAAATTTTTAAATGTGCTTTTTAATCTTCAGAGTATTTTTGCATTTTATATGTATCTAGGTGATTGCCTCATGAGACTTGTTCGTGGCATTTTGCTAATTTATTGTTTGCTGGTAGTGGTAGTGTTGGGACGTGCTAGAATAAGCTTCTGTAGAGCTGTTGCTTCTGGCGCAACTGGCATACCATTACCTTAAAGTAGAAGGGGTACAGAAACATCTTAAGTTGTGGTTTCATATTGTAATCTGACGGTGCTATCACAATGCCTAAAGTTGCTGTGGTGGTACTTGTATGGAAAAATCTTCATTTTTGGTGGAAAAAGCAGTTGGCCCTTTTGGATATCAGGTCATTCTTGTCATGTGGCTTACACTTGACCCGGCCGTGCAACTTAACAAGCTACTGTACTACTCACCTAATGTTTACTAAAGTTTGCTATTATCATGTTCTTTGTACATCTGGTGGCTGCACGCTGCTGCCTAAATGAATGAATCTGATATACTTTTTGCGGATCTGATTAGTTTGTGTGGAACTTAAACAGGGTGCGGCAACCACATGCTATGTGGCACTCCACCCGCAGGTGAAGGGCGTGTCCGGGAAGTACTTCTGCGACAGTAACCTGTACGAACCGAGCGAGAAAGCCAAGGACATGGGGCTTGCCAAGAGGCTCTGGGATTTCAGCGTCGAGCTCATCACCTAGGTAGCTGATGCCTCGCAACCGGTTTCGCCTAGCTTGCTTGCTTGTGGGACATGGACGCAATGCAACGGTTGGTGAATTCCACGACTATGTATCATTTACTCTGGTGGATGCAATGTAAATTCCTCGACTCTGGTGGATCAGCAACATGTACTCTGTTGTATTGTATCACTCACTCAACATTTGGTCGCTCGCCTTTCAAGGGTTCGAGATGCGTACTAGCAGAATATCCTATGGTATTTTGACATTTTGTCATGAGATCCCTAGAAGATTCCTTGTCATGCTGCTTCTGAATCATTCGAGCCCAACTGGAAGAGACACTACCGTTTTGTCTCTGGTGGATGGTGGTACGGGATCCGGGGGGATCGTGAGCTAGAAGACGATGGCCAGTAGGTGGCCCCACATGCCAGTGAGCCACTCGGTACTGTACGGACACCCCCGTGATCCAGAATGGGACACGCCAGTCGATGTGTCGACCAGGCGGTCGGGGCTAGCCGACGGTTACTGGTGTTGCCAGATCCGTCAGGCGGAGCCTCGCAGCACGGAGTCTGCCGACGTGGACGGACGGCGGCCGTCCGCCCGCTCCAGCTGCGAGACTTGCTGGTCCTTCCGCGCTTTTAAGAAGCCGCGGAGACGAAGCGCAGAAGCGGCTGGCAGAGGGGATCTTTGCTGAGGGGATCTTGATTTGAGAGGAGGGCCCTTGAATCTTGACGCGAGAGCAAGCAAGATAGCTTCTTGTACTTGCTTGGTCTCTCCTACTTTCCAGACCAGAGTCCATCATGGCCATGGGAGCTGTACTCTCCAGCAGAAGCTTCGCCTCTCCGCCCTCTTCAGGTGACACTCGATTCTCCATGCATTTCTTTACTTATTTTTTTCATTCCCAGTTGGTTTGTTTACTAAAGTGTACCTCCTTGATTCTTGCTAACTCTGAATTGGGTTTGTTCACTGGTTTTTATTTCTAAGTTAACTCCGAAATACTACAAGTGTACCTCCGGAATGAGTTTGTTGAATTGTTCGCTGGTTTTGTTTCTAAGTTAGACTCCGAAATACTACAAGTGTACCTCCTGATTCTTGCAACTGTTGGGCGCATCAACTTCGCCTCACCATTGATCTCCATGCTTGCTTATTCCTAGTTCTAGTTGGCAGCACCTATGGTAGGATATGATGCATGGGTGCTACAGAAATTTACGGATACTTTTTCTGTTTTGCAGTAAAGAGACATGAGCTGAAATATTCCACATCAACACAGAACAAGTGTGTGTGTTCATCGGTTCCTGGACAAAGATTCCATCGACACATTACTTGGACCTCTTTTTTCCCGGCCCAAAGTCATTCAAGAAGCACTATATCGGCAAGACATCAGATATCTGGGCGATTTCAGAACCCTTCGTTGAAATCCTCCGGAGACCTTCTGAAGGTCTCCAATGCAAGCATCAACAAGAGAGTTCTATCCAGGGTTGATTGCTTTCTCACTTCAGACCCAGCAAGCGGTGGTTGGCTAAAACCAAGTAGGTGGCAGAATTTCACTAGTACTACTTGGGAGAGCGCTTATGTCCACCCGGAGTACAGACTACCCATCAGAAAACGTGCTGACTGCAAAGCTGGGCAGTATGAAATCACAGGATCACCGTTCAGCCCTTCTGATGGTTCTGATGCAATTCTGGTTGGAGATACGAGCAACATTTCTCCCTGGTGGCAGCAGTTCCCAAAGCGATGGACGATCGTACTCCTCTGCTTCTTTGCATTCCTCCTCTGCAATATGGACCGTGTGAGTTAACAAAAGTGCTTTTGTTTCTATAAACTCGTATCTGAAGACAGCGGTTAAGTTCAATGGTAGTAGTTTTAAACTCTGCTACTTTTTCTTTTATGCTTCCTCAACATTTCCTAACTTCGGACAGGTAAATATGAGTATTGCTATACTACCAATGGCGTCAGAGTTCAGCTGGAGCCCAGCAACCGTTGGCCTAATCCAATCATCTTTCTTTTGGGGCTACCTTCTTACTCAGGTGCGTTGCTATTGCTGTGCACTGAGAGCCCGTCCTGAACTGTTTTCATGATGTGCACTTTAGTACTAGTATATGTTGTCTCTGATATTTTGTTATGTAAATCGATGGTGCAGATTCTTGGAGGTATTTGGGCCGATAGGTTTGGTGGCAAGGTTGTGCTAGGATTTGGTGTTGTATGGTGGTCAATTGCAACAGTTCTTACACCCCTTGCTGCCAAGATTGGACTTCCATGCTTGCTCATCACACGTGCGTTCATGGGGATAGGCGAGGTTATTATGTCTTCTGCTTGCCTCTACACTATGTACTGTATTATTACTTTGTATCGGCTGCTATGTATGAAATGTGAACATTAAAACAATTATATGAAGGGGAGTTATTGTCACTCATAATCATCTGATATTCAGATACATTACTGGAAATTAAACCAAAAAAGATATCATTGTAGTATATTATATGCTTGACAGTATTTTGTAGCAAAACTTGAGCATTTGGCATCCAACTTAGTGGTTCAGGTGCTCTGAATAAATCAGATTTCTAGTGCCACAGTACAATGTAGGAGCTTTTGTTTTTAGCTTTGGTTTTAATTATTTTTCCAATATCTATGATTTTACAGGGTGTTGCCATGCCTGCTATGAACAACATCCTTTCCAAATGGATCCCAGTTTCTGAGAGGAGCAGATCTCTTGCTTTAGTTTACAGTGGAATGTACCTTGGTTCAGTCACCGGCCTCGCTTTCTCACCTGTGTTGATCAGCAGGTTCGGTTGGCCTTCTGTTTTTTACGCATTTGGGTCCCTAGGAAGCATCTGGTTTGCACTTTGGCAATTCAAAGTAAGTTACATTAACAATTGTATTAGTTTATAATCCTTGTTTGCACAAGTTTACTCAGTACAGATTTGTTGGTTATAAAAGTTTGCTTTAGTTGCCATTTAGTTTTATTTTATCTGTTGACACACATCAATCTCTCTGGAAATTAGCATACTACAACAACTTCCCTTGTTGCCATTCTCTTAGCTTTTCGGATATGGTTCTTATTTCTTACTCAGCTAATGGCCAGTATGTATGCTTTAGGCACACAGCTCTCCAGATGATGATCCAGAAGTGAGCAAAGCTGAAAAGAGGCACATACTAGGTGGTAATGCCTTAAAGGAGCCTATCACTTCGATACCATGGAGACTAATTCTATCAAAGGCTCCAGTATGGGCTCTAATAATATCACATTTTTGTCATAACTGGGGAACATTCATTCTGCTAACATGGATGCCCACATACTATAACCAGGTTGTTACAATTTTTATGCTGTTAAATGTTTGGCATTCCTCATTGCTAATATCAAATAATGACACTACATCATGCCATTGGTCCCCAAATGCCTGATAACCAGGTTCTGAAGTTCAATCTCACTGAATCCGGGCTGCTGTGTGTCTTGCCATGGCTGACAATGGCTATTTTTGCAAATATCGGCGGTTGGATTGCTGACACTCTTGTTCAGAGAGGGATTTCTATAACAAATGTCCGTAAGGTAAGTTCTCGTTGTGTATTTCAATTTTTTCTCATGAATGAATTTACTAGAATATTTATGCTGAGAACTACTGATCTTGAAATAATTGTGCACCGTGTCTTTGTAGATCATGCAATCTATTGGTTTCCTTGGACCTGCCTTGTTCTTGACGCTGCTGAGCAAAGTCCAAACTCCAGCCATGGCCGTGTTGTGCATGGCATGTAGTCAGGTTTGATGCGCTTCAGAAACACCGTTCCTGTGGATTTATATGTAGCTTCTTCTTTTTCTTCTTTTGTTTTCGGAGATATGGCTTACTGGTGTTACTGTCCTATTTCTTGCAGGGTAGTGATGCTTTTTCACAATCTGGGCTGTATTCCAACCACCAAGATATAGGACCACGTTACGCGGTAATGACCTGATGTAGAATGTCACTGCTCTGATGTTCTTCATTTTACATAAGAAATTTTAGTGCCAACACTCGGTGTACTGGTGTTCATTGCTCTTAAAAAGGTAAATGATCTGAAATAACTGCATCTAATTCGATAATGTCCCCCAAAACATTGGCAGGGAGTACTTCTCGGACTGTCAAACACTGCCGGCGTGCTTGCAGGGGTTTTTGGTACTGCTGCCACTGGCTACATTCTTCAGAAAGGTAAAACTCAAATTCGAAAGTAATTTCTGGAGACTTTTCATTAGAAGTAGGAACAAGACAAAGTCTGAATTAGGTAGCGGTGATCATGTTTGGTGCTGGCATAATCTAAGCTCCTTAAAGCAGCTTCTGAATTTGCTGTCCCGTAGCATACTTATAAAGTTTCTTCTACCTTCATGCTAATAATTTCCTACTGTCTCTTTAATTCATTCTTTTGACTGGCAGGTTCTTGGGATGGTGTGTTCAAGGTTTCTGTTGTGCTGTACATAGTAGGAACAGTGGTGTGGAATGTCTTTTCAACCGGAGAGAAAATTCTTGAATGACCTGTGCTGTGGATAAAAATTAGCTGCTTTTTAGATCCATTTTGCGTAAAATACATGGTGGCAGGGAAGGCTCTTTACGAGATGTAGCCGAAAACTCCCTTGTTAGCTAGGGATATGGTGTTTGGGCTACTTAGAGGATGAACTACAAATTAAAGTGCGATGCAGTTTAGAAGGTACTCCCTTCATCTCAAATTATTAGTCATTTTAGCTTCTCTAAGTACATAATTTTTGCTTGCTATGATATATGTTATGTTTAGGTAAATAGTAAAATGTATGAATGTAGAAAAGCTAAACGATTAATAATTTGGGACGGAGGGAGTAGAGATAGAGAGAAATAAATCTCTTATTCAGCATGCAGCTGCAGCAAGGGCATGCCAGATTTTGAAGCAAGCTTTTGGCACTGTTTCGTGAGCACTCCAGGTCCAAGCTTGTGCCTGGTTCCCCTTCTTATTTTGTTGTACAACAGTGAGCGATGAAACTATGTGTTCAGCCTAACTTTTTGAGTACAGGTATTACTATGCAAGCTTTTTTGAGCGAAAATTCTTGCATGTATCCGTCTAAGATAGCTTGAACGTCAATGTTTTGCAATGCAGTTGCTCTGTCGTATAAAGACGCACGGTGGTTGGCATTTTAGTGAACATGCAGAAGGTGTCAGGTGATGAATCTATCAGTTAAAAGTAGGCCAAACAGCCAATTTCATCCTAAACTTTAGTCAGAGGCTCGGTTACGTTTCTCACTTGTCGAACCGGCCAACTAAGTCTTTTTTTTTTCGAGCAATATCGGGGGATCCCCACCTACGTTTTCATTGACTGGGAGCTTGTAAGCCAAGTACAAGAAGCGCCCGGCATACCGGGGTAGGATTACATGAGTTCTTCCAGAACGGAAGAAAGCGAGAAAGAAAGAGGGGCAAGAGCAAAATAGTAACAAAGAGGTAAAGAATTAGCAACAGCTCCGTAACCATGTTTCCCACAGTAGAAGATCGGGCTTCAACCGGTTGAATCTGCAGCCCCAAGAATCAATGTCGTGGACGGCTCGCCGAATGATGCCGCTAGGCGTGGAGTCAATACGTACAGTCGAAGATCACCGCGTTACGAGCCTTCCAAATATGCCGTAGCAGTAGCAGGACGACGTCGATGCGCACCTGTTCTGGTAAAGCAGCACCAAGACAGCGAAGCCAAGGCTGACGTAGAATGGCCGGATTGGCGCGTTCCAAGTGCATTGGGCAAGGGGGCAGTTGGAGAAGAGGTGAGTGTCAGTTTCCATAACAGCAGGGCAGCGCTCGCAGTATGACTCCTCAAGAGGCCGGATGGATCGCCGGTGCAGGTCTCTTGCGTTCTGTCTCCCGTGACACAACAGCCAAGCAAAAAAACTTGACTTTAGTTGGGAGTTTGGTAGACCAGATCAGCATGACATCCGGGATGGGCCGATCACCATGGTGTAGGAGATGATAAGCCCCCCTAGTGCTGAAAGGCTCGCCACGAGGCGAAGCAAGCGAACGCGTGTCCGGTGTCCCATTGAGGCACACGTTGGCAATGCAGTCAGCCAGCATTTGGCGCTCGGCCTCTGCACATCTGGTGAGCCTGAGACGCAGCTGAGAGTTAATTGGCTGGCGAACCGCCTCCCGGACAGAGATGTCTGGTGTAGTACAGTGGGAGTAGAGGACCGGGAAGGTGTCTGCTAGGGAAGAGTTGAAGATCCAACGGTCATGCCAAATAAAATGAAGTTTGTTGCCCGGTGCCGATCTTGACAGTGGTCAGCGCCCTATATCGGGGAAGCTCAGATAACTATCGCCGTCCTGATGATGCCGGGAGCCAGTGTTTGAGTGAAACCAATTTTTCCAAGGCAATGGGGCTTGATCGTGAAGCCTATGGACGAATTTCAGAAGTAGGCAGTGGTTCATATCCTCAAGATTCTTTACCCCTAAACCTCCATCCTCCTTGGATTGGCAGACCTTTTCCCGTGCAAGCAAGCACCGGGAACCATGGCATTTTTCCTCGCCAGTCCAGAGAAAAGCACGACGCCTCGCATCGAGTTGTTCACGCACTGTCTTGGGGAGGAGAACCGCCGACGTGTAGTGAACTGGGAGACTGCCAAGAACGGAATTGACTAACAGGAGCCAAGCTTTCCAGCCTGCCAAATACCGATCGAAGGAGGTGATTAGGGGCTGGTAGTCTGCAACTTTCAGTTTGTGTGGGGAGAGTGGCAAGCCAAGGTAAGTTTGAGGGAAGGTCGAGAGACTGCAGCCAATGGCCGACGCCATGCCGGCTGCCGTTGCTTCATCGTCCACGTTCATAGAAACAGAGGTGGACTTGCTGAAATTTATGTGCAGGCCGGTCGCCGTGGAGAAGTCGTCAAGGAGTTTCCGGAGAGAATCCATAGACGCAACATCGCCGCGCGTAAGAATCAATGTATCGTCCGCGTATTGCAGCACCGGGCAAGGTAAAAGTGGGTCAACAGGGTGTTGGATCAGGCCGTTTCTCGATGCTTTTTGGAGGAGGCGTCGGAGAACATCAGCCACAATAATAAACAGGTAGGGCGAAAGGGGATCGCCCTGCCGCAGGCCACGGCGGCAGCTAATCCAACGACTTGGAACACCGCAGTCTTGCCCGTGTTAAGAATATTAGAAACCCAACTACGCCAGCGATCATCGAAACCCCGAGCAGCAAGGATGGCGTCCAAGCTAGCCCATTCAACTGAGTCGAAAGCTTTTTTGAAATCTAACTTGAGAACCGCAGTAGGAACTTTCCGTTTGTAGCAGCAGCTTAGGAGGTCCGCGGCATAAACAAATTTTGCCGAGATGCTTCTGCCATGAACAAACCCGGTCTGATCCAAGCACAAGTAATGCTCCGTTTAGGCCGTCCAAATTCAAAGTCCCCACGTGAAATTCAGTGAAGAGGCGAGCCATTTCATTTTGCAGGGTGGGCCAGAAAGCTTTGTAGAAGGAAGGCCCGACTAAGTCTTTTTCAGGGACGCTATAATCCCTGATCCTATCTGGCTTCCGCGTAAGCATGCCAAGCTAGCCAGGTTTTTCTCTTCATCACACTATCAATGTGCAAACATGTCAAAAGTTCATATTACTCTTTATCAAATTCATCTTTTGGGCTCGCATCTATTTGTCGAGCGACCTCCTTAATATTAATAATTTCCAGCTGTTTCGGCTGCCCACTCATTTTGTCTTTAGTCTCTACTTTCGTAAAATGTTCATTCGATCCGTTCCTTTTCATCCCCTCGTCATATATCTCTTTTGGTCTCACTTATAGTAGCAATCTCTAGAGTCATTTAATCATTAAATGCACTAATATCTCCTTCTATCATAAATTTCTCCACCCTCATAGCAACGGCTAGGAATAAGTCGTAAGAAAGTCTCCAACGTATCCGCATTCCCCAATTCAACTACCATGTTAGAAGAGTGACGGGTCTAGAAACCCAAGGTCCCTAGCGGATCCGCCTTCCGCTAACATTCAGACTAGCTCAAATATAGCATCCGGAACGAAAGCTCACCTTCGTGGGCCGCGGCTTCGTCCAGACCACCCAGGCCCATGATCCCGACCTACCGGCTGGTTAGGAAAAGTATGGCTCGCGTTTCTGACCTAGGAGATGACCGGGCACCAGATCCGTACCACGGCTCTGACTGAGGTCCCCCGACCAAGCTCCGCCTTACGCGTGTCGCTATCCCCAACCGACAAGGCGAGGACAGCCGGACTCTACGTATCGGCGGGCCCTGGGAGCAGGTGTGGCGGATAAGGATGCACGTCGGAGTCAACCTGCCGTACAGGCCAACCACTCCCCCCACGAGGTTGCCGTGCCCCTCGCTACCACAGCGGGGAGGCACTGTTTCACATGACCGTCCTTATGAGTGGGTGGAACACAACGACGTCATCATGACATGGCGGGCAGGTCTCCACCATGGTGGAATGACGGGGCATAACGTTGAGGATGAAACGTGACTGCCATACCGCGCTTATCAACGCATGCCTGCCCCTCCGACTGGCGAAGTACGACGCACAGGGAGAGAACAAGACGGCCACTCCGCGAAAAAGGACCTGGACGGTGGCTGCCAGAGAACTCCGACTGACAGGGTTGACGACCTCGATCGACGGGACAAGGAACTCTCTCTCTCTCTCTCTACACTTAGTCCCACCTGTAAGGAGGACCCCCTTAGATTATAAAAGGGAGGGTTAGCTGCCTAGAAAAGGGGACCGAACCAGACCAAAATCCAAGAGAGTCATTCTCCACTCGAAATCTCGTAACTCTCCAACTCTCACGAGCATCTGGGCTCAAGCAATACATCCAACCGACCCCCGACTTGACGTAGGGCACATTTGCTTGAACCAGTATAAATCTTGAGTTATTGTGTACTAGGCCACCTCCGATCACAACGCATGATACACACTTCGAGTAGGTTTAGCTGCCAGCTATTTTCGAAACCGACAGTTTGGCGCCGACTGTGGGGAGGACATCGTGCGTCCACTGTCCCGGCATCGGATGGCCTTCGTCTACGACACCTCCAGCCTCACGAGCTTGGGCGATATGATTCGCTTCGGCTCGTTGGAGTTTCCCATGGCCCCATGCACTGGGCTGTGGGCACCTCCCATCTTCACGCCCTTCCAGGCCCTCCGCTTCGGAAGCTTGGACTTCGTTGCCGATCATCTCGGCACACTTCGCCTCCGTGAATAGGCCACCCCTCCGACTTCGCTCGAGGAAGACACTCCCTCAAACGGGAAGCTGGCTGACCTCGACACCGAGCCGTCCGTGCGTCACATCGAGCTCATGCTCGGCGCCAACCCTCCAGCGAGTGACTTGGACTTGCTCCTGTTCTCGCTGCACAATGTCTTCCACCAGGTCTCTGGAGGGACCCCACTATCCCCACCGCGCTCACTGCACGGTCGATCCCCGTTTGACCTCACAAACGCCACAAGCATTTACACTAGGGAGCTTCGGAAGGCCCTACCGCAGCCCCCGCCCGCGACTGAGTTCATGGGCATGACGGGGTACGGTCCCACCTCATTCCATGATCTCTTCTCTGACGATGATCTCCTAAGCGAAGGGTCAAGCATCAGCGACCTGCCGCCCCTCGGCTATCCCGGCGGGCCCTGGGAGCAGGTGTGGCGGATAAGGATGCACGCTGGAGTCAACCTGCCGTACAGGCCAACCACTCCCCCCACGGGGTTGCCGTGCCCCTCGCTACCACAGCGGGGAGGCACTGTTTCACATGACCGTCCTTATGAGTGGGTGGAACACAACAACGTCATCATGACATGGCGGGCAGGTCTCCATCATGGCGGAATGACGGGGCATAACGTTGAGGATGAAACGTGACTACCATACCGCGCTTATCAACGCATGCCTGCCCCTCCGACTGGCGAAGTATGACGCACAGGGAGAGAACAAGATGGCCACTCCGCGAAAAAGGACCTGGACGGTGGCTGCCAGAGAACTCCGAGTGACAGGGTTGACGACCTCGATCGACGGGACAGGGAACTCTCTCTCTCTCTCTCTCTACACTTAGTCCCACCTGTAAGGAGGACCCACTTAGATTATAAAAGGGAGGGTTAGCTGCCTAGAAAAGGGGACCGAACCAGACCAAAATCCAAGAGAGACATTCTCCACTCGAAATCTTGTAACTCTCCAACTCTCACGAGCATCTGGGCTCAAGCAATACATCCGACCGACCCCCAACTTGACGTAGGGCACATTTGCCTGAACCAGTATAAATCTTGAGTTATTGTGTACTAGGCCACCTCCGATCACAACGCATGATACACACTTCGAGTAGATTTAGCTGCCGGCTATTTCCGGAACCGACAGTTTGGAGCCGACCGTGGGGAGGACATCGTGCGTCCACTGTCCCGGCATCGGATGGCCTTCGTCTGACACCTCCAGCCTCACGAGCTTGGGCGATATGATTCACTTCGGCTCGTTGGAGTTTCCCATGGCCCCATGCACTGGGCTGTGGGCACCTCCCATCTTCACGCCCTTCCAGGCCTTCCGCTTCGGAAGCTTGGACTTCGTTGCCGATCATCTCGGCACACTTCGCCTCCGTGAGGAGGCCACCCCTCCAACTTCACTCGAGGGAGACACTCCCTCAAACGGGAAGCTGGCTGACCTCGACACCGAGCCGTCCGTGCGTCACATCGAGCTCATGCTCGGCGCCAACCCCCCAGCGAGTGACTTGGACTTGCTCCTGTTCTCGCTGCACAATGTCTTCCACCAGGTCTCTGGAGGGACCCCACTGTCCCCACCGCGCTCACCGCGCGGTTGATCCCCGTTTGACCTCACAAACGCCACAAGCATTTACACTTGGGAGCTTCGGAAGGCCCTACCGCAGCCCCCGCCCGCGACTGAGTTCATGGGCATGACGGGTTATGGTCCCACCTCATTCCATGATCTCTTCTCTGACGATGATCTCCTAAGCGAAGGGTCAAGCATCAGCGACCTGCCGCCCCTCGGCTATCCCGCGCTGTGAGAATGTGCCATGGAGGATGTGCAGGGGCAACTACCGGTCCCGGTAGAAACCATGGACGCGCACACCCCGCCAGACCCACGCGTGCAGGCCTTGGCTAACGCCCAGGCGCACGGTGAGGATTTACGCCAGCGGCGACAGCACCAGCCGCTCCCCGCGTTGGTGCTCCTCCAGTGCCACTCCGAGCCGAACACTTGTAACGCTACGGGCGGTGCGCGGGCACGTGCCCGTCAAGTCCAACAGGCCATTGTCGTAGATGCCAATGGCCCCCACAGTATGCGCGGGCCGGCCAGAACATTGCCGTCGCAGCGATGCTCCTGCGCAACCTGCCCGAGCCTGCGGACCCTCAACAGCAGGAGCTCCACCGCAACATCAGGACGTTGGTGGAGCGTGCTGCCGTACAGCAGGTGGAAAGCTCCGTGCCACGCCGTTGGCACGCGGCCTCCTGCCCAGTCGGGAGGGGGGAGTCGGGAGGGGGGACGGACAGGCTCACAGCAGCCAAACCCCTTTGTCCACTAGCAGCAAGAGCATCTGCCCCAGGCAGGCCTCGATGCCGCGGCTGCGCCTCGCCCCGATCCGGCGCCCATCTCGCAGCGCCCGTCGGTGCGTGGTCGGCTTGAGCCCAACTACGACGCGTGCAACGACATTCGCATGCGGCAACTAGCCCGCCGCGATGTTGATGTCGACCAGGTGGCCGCAGACGCGGCTGATGCCCACCAACCCGAAGGGGAGCACGAGGATGCACCCCCCAGGCGTGGTGGCCGACCGTGCGATCGGGATGGCGATCGGAGCCCCAGTCCGGATGGCCTGGGCCCGCGGGGCTTCAGTCGTTGCATCTAGAAAGCACCAATCCCACCGCGCTTCCGGCCGCCCACCAACATCACCAAATACACTGGGGAGATGAACCCCGCTATATGGCTGGAAGACTTCTGTCTCGTTTGTCAGGCCGGAGGAGCGAACGATGATTATTTCATCATCCGGTACCTCCCCATCTGTGTCGGGGAGTTCGTTCGAGCGTGGCTTGAATTCCTGCCGCCCAACAGCATCTGTAGCTGGGTGGAGCTCAAACGGGTCTTCGTTGGGAATTTCCAAGGGATGTACGTGCGCCTCGGAAACTCCTGAGACCTCAAGAACTGCAAACAGGAGCCTAGTGAGTCCCTGCGGGACTACATCCACTGCTTCTCCAAGCAATGCAACTCTCTCCCTGACATCGTCAACGCAGATGTCGTCAGCGCGTTCCTCTTTGGGACCACCTACAAGTCCCTCGTTCACAAGCTCGGCTGCCGGAAGCTACACACCACCCACGAGCTCCTGGACATCACCACGAACCATGCCTCCGGTGAGGAGGCGGTTGGGGCGGTCTTCACCGACGGTCGGGCCAAGGGTAAGGCCAAGCGGGAGGACTAGGATGAGGGCCCCTCCTCAAGGCAGGAGAAAAGAAAGAAGGAAATCAACGTTGACTCAACGCACCAACAGACAGTTTGAAAGAGCGAACGGCATAGTCCTCCAGGGACTCAAGTCTCGCGTCTTCGACCAGCTCAAAAAGTTCATTGATCTCTGGGTCGGGGAACTCCCAGCTGTTCTCTGGGGCTTGAGGACAACTCCCGATCCATCCACAGGGTTCACCCCATTCTTCCTAACATATGGGCCTTTGACCCCGACCGAGCCGCGGAAGCTCAGCAGGATGCGGTCGACTTGATTGGAGGAGGAATGACAGACGGCCTTGGTTCACTCTGCCTGCTACCAGCAAACCCTTCACAGGTACCACGAGAGGAAGGTCCGGAGAAGAACCCTCGAAGTTGGCGATTTGGTGATGCGGAGGACGCAGTCGACCAAGGACAGGCACAAGCTCACTCTGCCCTAGGAAGGACCGTACACAATTATGGAGGTGGTCCGACTAGGCACTTATCGACTGAAGGACAGCGATGGTAACATCCTCACCAACACTTGGAAGATCGAGCAGTTACGTCGCTCCTTCCCCCTAAATTCAGTCCCTTCACATGCTTTCATTTAAATGCCGGCTCCTACAGCACCCCAGCCCGAGCACTCTCGGCCCAGGTCACTCGGAGGCCCCACGGGGGTACACTGCCATGCACACTGTTACCCCTCTTTCTTTTTTGTAAATCACGCACAAAAGGGCAACTTTTTTCGCTCAAGCGAAAGGGCGACCCGTTCTCTCGATGCGACCTAGGTGATGTTTGTTGGGTCACCGGACCAACCGAACCCTTGTCACAACCTACGGTGAACTAGCAGTTGACGCTACTCAGGCCAGCCCCCGGCTACACGCTGTAGCCTACGGTTAACGAGCAGGTTCAAAAGGAAAAGTGCGAAGGCAAAAATCACTCCAGGAAACAAAGGGTTACAGGCGGCACCAGCTCCCAAAAACCATAAAACGAAAGTGATTACAAGCACTTAGATTGTTCACTCGGGGGCCCTTCAAGACCCCCGCACAAGCTGCTCTAGAAATGAAAGCTAACTACAGGACAAATGCGGTTTTTTGCGGCACCCCATCCACGTTGGCCGACAACATGGACGGGAGGGGCCGTGCTGCAGGGTCAATCGGAGGAGCCCCATGGCCAGGGGCCATCGCAGTCGGGGCGGCACTCGACCTGGCTTCTGTTGCTTGGACACCTCTGCTGCCCAGGGCCGTTTCCCTCTCAGCGAGCTGCTTTCACCCACTCCGTGGTGGTTGCCTCCGCCATCGCCATCACGACCGGCGCCAAAGCTCTCTCCGAGTTCGCGGAGCTAGTCGGTGGCCCACCACAACCGCGACACGGGCACGAAAAATGGGGCAACGCATCGACCTCCCAAGTTAGCCTCAACGTGCCACATCCCTAGTCAATAATCACATTTAATCGTTCGATTCATGAAAAATATTAAAACTGCCAAAACAAAAATGGCACAATCGATAAAAGTGTGCTAATGGATCCTGATTCAGGAACCTAACTGACTGAGGTTTGAAGGCCGGTCCGCGAAGGACTCGAGGCTGCCTCGCATCAAACGGAGCCAGGGAGAAAACGTAGATGAGCCCCAGCGGCCCTCGCCTGACCTGCTCAGGCAGCGATTCGGGTCTTCTCAACCTTCTCGTCCGATCCGAACCTCGAGCCATGCCCACAGAATCTCCATCAAGGAGAGGCCAGTGGGCCACCTGAGTCGGTCGGACGACTCGGGCATCTACCGAGAGGCGGGTCGCAGAGCAGTGGAATACCACCTGTGGGCTATGCCGACACAGTCACGAACGACCGACCCGGATTCGATTCGGACGCCCGAAATTATGCTCGGGCACACCCGTTAGGAGCTCACCGAGCCCGTCACTTGAGCCATCGAGGCAGGTGATGCCGGTTCAACCCCTCCGGTTGCGGAGACCGAGGACGGGGCCACCTCCACGCATATGCGCCCATGACGCCGTTGACCCGACCGCCCTCCTTCTTAGCAAAGGTGCGGTGAGCCGGGGCACCGCATTTCCACTTGGAAAAGATGACAAAATTCCAACCCCCGACCAGACTCGCAGATGGGCGCGGCAAATACAATACAACCTAGGATAAACGCACTTTGTTCCTGGCGAATAAGTATTACAAAGTACAGTCGGCCCACGGTCATTACAAAGTACGAAAACCCATTACCACCACCAAGGTGGTAGCGCTGGTAACCTTGGGAGGGCTACTCCAAGTACGGGAAGACTAGGAGGAACATCTTCCTTGCAAGTCTTCTTCTTGCACCCCCCCCCTCTCAAGGACGCCTTGGAGGGGACGATGCCGAGCAGTCCATCTGCCGCCGACTGAACACCCACGCCGCCTCGGGCAAGCCTCGCGATTCCGCTTCAAAAGCAGATGGCCGCTGCCGCTACAACATCTTCGTTTCGCGGACAGACAAGAGCAACCCCTGATTGACCCATGGTCGTAAAGGGCAATCTGTCGCATGCTGTGCCTCCCTGCGACTTGGACTGCACGATGCGACTACTCGCTCAGAGCTTAAACACGGTGGGGCGAGAAAAAGTGCATTCACGATTAAACAAATTGTAAAGCCGCTTGGGAGCCACTAACAGGTTCGGGGACTCGGGGTCCCCAGTGGACCCGCCTCCCGCTGACATTTAGACTAGCCCAAATACAGCACCCGAAACAAATGCCACCTTCGCTGGCTGCGGCTTCGTCTAGGCCGCCCGGCCCCATGGTTTTGACCGACCGGCCGGTCGGAGAAAGCATGTGTGACGCCTTGAAAAATTTCCAACTTAAATTGCGCGCTGAGATACTTTTCGTACCCCAAACCCTAATCCTCTCCCGGATTCACCGCCGTCCTGACACCCGAAATCCGACCGCTGTCACGTCCTCCCTTTTCTTTTCTCCTCGCGCAGCGTGCGAGCGTGTGGCCGACCAACCGCGGTCGCCGCCACGAATATCGCCGGCGCGCATCACTATTCCTTCTTTTCTTCCTTTCCAGTTTTTCCTTTCTCCTCCTCTTTTCCATTTTTTTTCTATTTTCTTTTCCCTCCTCTTTTCCTTTTTCCCCTTTTCTTTTCTTCCCTTTTTCCTTTTCCTTTCTTTCTTTCTTCTCTCCCCCCTCCTCCCTTCTCTCTTTCCTTCGTTTCCCCTGCCGCGCGCCCGGGCGCCGCCCGGGCCGTGCGCCTGCTCTGCCCACGCCGCGCGCGAACCCCTGCCCCGGTACGCCCCCAGGCACGCGCAACGCGTGACCGCGCGTCGTGCCATGCCCCTGGCCCGCGCTTCGCCGCGCCGTGCGTGCACGCGTGTGCTCGCCCCCGAGCGCGGCCGCGCCGCCCGCCGCTGTCCCCTGCCGCACCCCGCGCGCGCGCTCACCACTGTGGCCGCACAGCCCTCCCTTTTCCCCCCACCCCTGGGCCGCCGTCGAGCCCTGGCCGCCGGAATTTGGCCGGCGCAGGAGCTCTCCCCCCTTCCTCTGTTTCCCGTAGAGGGAGGAGGAAGAAGGGGCATTTTGCCCAAAGCCCCCCCCCTTCCCTGTATTTCCCCAAAAGAACCCTCCACCTATGCGACACATTACATAAAAGCCCTTCCACCTCTATTTATTCAAGTAACTAGCCTCCTCCATTTAAACTTAATATCAAATAGACCCCTACCTCTTTCTAACATACCCCAAATATTTCTAGAAATTATAACCAAGTCCTTTCTATTTCATAACTGTTTACGAACGAGCCCCTGAACCCCTGTTTAACCCCCGAACTCCCTTTGACCCATCATTTTATGCGCCGAACGATCTCCGATCGACCCGAAACTTTACCACGCCCTTTCTAGTATAGTTCCAACCATGCCATTAAAAAACCACCCAAGAATATTACCCCTATCTCCGTAACTAAATTATTTCCGATTTAGGCTCAACGATGAAAGCTTTTAGTTATTTCGCTTGATTGTGTGTTTGTTTGTTGCGTCGTAGGACACGGAGTGAACGAGGAAGGTCCCGACTATGACCAAGCGAACAAGGACCAGTTCTGCGACCCCGAGCCCGAGGGACAGTGCTTTGATCAGGACCTCCCGCAAGGGTTTGATGATGGCAAGTTCAATCCCGCCCTTTGATGCATGTTTTCGTCCTAGTTTTTATAAACACAACCCAGTGGCCTGTTTTATAAAATTGCATGGTTTTGTTTACTGAAAACATGGTAGGGTAGCCACCCTTATTTGTGATAACCATACCTCGACCACCTGGTTTTATAAAGAAAGTGTGTGTGTGTGTGGGAAGGGATAAAATGTGGTTTTGAAAGACGAGTCAGACGGGATCGATGGCATTTCTGTGTGAATTGCCGGTGGTGTGCTCGTACCTGTGTGGTTGAGCGAGGAAGGGAGATATCCATCTTGTCACCCTTAAGGACCGAGTTGATGTGTCATCTCACCTAGCTTCCTGTTGTGCAAACCACTTGACCGTTGTATGGGCAACGGCTTAGCATAAATCCCACTAGTTAGTCTGATAGCCATCAGGAGAGCTGAGAGCAACGGGTGATCAAGGAGAAGGGATAAGCTCTGTGTGACTTATGCCCCGGTTAAACCTCGGAGATAGGTCGAATGACCCCTTGATGGATCCCGTGGTGGTTAGTCAGGTCTAGCTAAGGTGGGTAATGGCTTTGTTGGGATCTGCACCGACACTAAGGTGATCGTGCTGTGGTACCCCACCTGTGGGTAAAGTTGCACACCTCTGCAGAGTCAAAATCTATTCGAATAGCCGTGCCCATGGTATTGGGCAAGTTATGGTGTGGTCACATAACTAGTGTTTCTCTCTGGGAATGGTTGGACTGGTGTGGGTTGTTTGGAAAGTGTCCGGCAGTTGTGCCGTGTGCTACGGCGGACGGGGAGTCCGGTAGCAGCTTAAAACTTGGATCCTGTGTGGATCAACATCACGTGGTCCTTGGTACTAGAAAACTTGTTTTGAAAATGTCTTTAAACGAACCGTTGCATACAACCGAGTTTTCCGCAAATGAACCATAACCTTATCCTTGGATTGTCGTGTGCATTGATTTCTGTCATACCCCTTCCGTGGGTGTGATTGGACTTGCTGAGTACGTTTGTACTCACCCCACCCTTACTTCTTACAACAGAGGATCCAGACTACCTCCCCGAAGACGTCGAGTAGGGTTTCGTCCTGCACCCAGTCTTGCCTGTGGTCAAGGCTACCGCTGGAGTTCCGCATGGCGTAAGACTCTGATGACCCTCTTTTCGTAGCTAGTGTAGTAGTGTGGGTTTTAGTTGTAATCCTCGCGATAGTGGCGCTTCACTGCCCATTACCGCGTAGAGTTGTACGGTGATGTACCATCTGATGTAATAAAAGTGTTATCAGCCTCCTGGGACTGATAAAGCATCACTTTTAAGTCTACCCTGATGGGGGGACGATTCAGGTGGTATCAGAGCTGTAGGCTGGCCGTAGGACGTGACCCTAGGAGCGAGACCCTTTTTCAGGCCCCAGGACTTGTTCTGATTTAGCTCTTCACTCACCACTGGTTCTTGCCTTGTTCCAGATGGCTGACAATGGATGGGTTGACGGAATCTGCCACGCAGAACCCGGCCTTCCTAAGTTATTAATACTCAGCCTGGAATGCATCGGAGTTATGGAACCACCAGAATATGCTTACCGAGAATACACCTCCAAGAGCATCCTTCGGTGCGACATGATGGTCTTTGTAGGAAAAAGCACCCGCTACCCTGATGTGGACCCCTGGTTCATCTCCACCTCTGGCTTTAGCTTCCCTGACACTTACTGAAAGGCCGCCCGTAAAGCCCTGCGACGAATGCGTGTGATCTACAAGCACCACCTTCAGCGGACTCCTATGGGATTTTTCCCACCCACTGAAGGAAGAGGACGCACCTGGATTGCCCGGATGAGAGGACTCGGAAGAGAAGAAGAAGATCTAGAAGACACGGTCTCCCACCTATCCATCTACCTTACTGGTTTGGATGCACTCTACCGCGAACAGGCGGCACAGCTGAAGCAGCTAATCCATAGGGCAGAAAAAGCAACCCAGGAACTGGAAGAACAACAGATAAGAGCCGCACGCGCTGAGTATTCCTTAGCCGCCCTCCAAGCCCAGATGCAAGAGTACGAAAACCACAGAGGAATAGGGGAATGGATAGAGGAAGAAGAGGAACCCGAGGAAACCCATTGGGATAAAGGTACTCAGACCGAAGATGAGGTGGTGGATCGGTGCATCCCAATAAAGAAGCGCCCTGTCAGAATCGGGGAAGAATCCCCATGATAAGAGTAGCACTCCAAGCTAGAACCCTACCCAATAACCACGTATCCATGAAAACTGTACCCCCATGTTGCGATAATAAATGTTACCTACTCCCTTTTGTACCTGTGCAAGATTGTTTACCCTGTTCTTGTTTCAGATGGCTGAGGAAGGATGGACCCAGGGCAATTGCCAAGATGCACCTGGCTTTCCCAGCCTTTTGATCAACGCCCTAGGAAGCCTTGGCGTTACGGAACGCTCAAGGTACTACAGCAGAGAGTACGAACACCATGGTACCCTCCGCTGCAGGGTGATCCTGGTCATCGCCAGGAGCAATCGCTATCCCGACATCCAGCCATGGCGAGTGACTGCCACAGGGTTTAGGCACCAGGACACCTACCCCTTGACCGTCAGAAAAGTACTCCGTTATTTATGCCGGATTTTTGAAGAACACCTCGCCCCCACACCAGTGAGGTTCTTCTCGCCGGCCATCAGAACCCCAGTTTGGGAAGCACGCATGAGAAGTCTGGAACGACGCCGCCATGAAGAAGGCCCTCTGTACCAAGTGGCTACTTATCTAGCCGCCTTGGACCAACTCTTTGATGAGCAAGCCAACCTTCTGAGAGAACAGACCCATCGAGCCGAGCAAGTAGAGCTCGCAGTGAGACTGCAGCAGATCCGAGCCACCCAAGCCGAGGCAAGGGCCGCAGCCGCGGTCAGCAGCGAAGCGGTCACCCAAGAGAGCCTCAGGCAGGCCCGAGACCGGCGTATGCAAGAATGGACCCACAGTGGAACACCAGTCCCAGCAATTGGAGAAGACCATGTTTTACTCGGGACACCCGTCATAGGATGGGGACCTCTCTTTGGAAACACACAAGCCCCACCCGAGAACCCTGAAAGTTCTGCTGCCGCTGTTGAAAGGGATGCTGCAGCGCAACCCTTGACAGATGGGAATCCAGAGAACGGCGAACAAGGATTACTCACACCCCCCGCCCCAGAAGAAGGCACGCCCCGTGAGTAAAGTAACCGACGTGACCCTAATGATGTACCCCCAGCCTCTTTTGCTTAAGTCGTGCCCTTAGGCATGACGCCGGACGAGTAGTACGAGACCTAGTCGTACCCCCAAGCTGTACCCCCTGGCAGTAATGAAGTTGTTTGTGCTTGTTGTTTGTGATGCTGTGTGCTGGTTTGTTGTGTATGTGACTACTGGCAGAAGGTAGATTCTGCCTTATATGCGAATTAAACAACTTAAACATCACATAATCGTAACCCCACTCTACCCAATCAACAGATGGCTCCCCGGAGCGTCGCGAGGGCCTCCCGTAGCCGAAACCCCGCAGCCGCTGGTGCCGAAGCGCAGCCTGTTGGACAAAATCTTCCTCAGGGAGAACAGGAAGTAAGCCAGAACCGAGGAGAAAATCAAGGAGGAGAGCAACTACCACCACCCCCACCCCTCGGAGACCTGGCACAGATAATCCACAACCAGACCCTCATACTGGAAACACTGGCCAATGCCCTCGTTAACCGGCAACCACAAGGGCAGAACATGAATGACAAGCTGACAGCCTTTTTGAGGACCAAGCCGGCCACCTTTGCCGGATCTTGCAACCCTTTGGATGCAGACGACTGGTTACGAGTAATTCAGAGGAAACTCAAACCGTTTGAATGCCAGGACTGGGACAAAGTCCTTCTGGCAGCCCACCAACTCACCGGAACAGCATTAGCCTGGTGGGAAAATTATTGTGCCGCAGCCGAAGATGCCTCTACCATCACTTGGGAGGAATTCGTGAAGGAGTTTCGCCGTTATCACATCCCTTTGGCCACCATGAAGCGCAAGGCGGATGAATTCCGCGCACTGCAGCAAGGAAGCATGACGGTGGAGGAGTACACCCACCGGTTCATAGAGTTAGCCCGATATGCACCGGAGGAAGTGAGCGACGATGACAAGAAACAAGACATGTTCAAGAAGGGACTAAACCCAGAACTCCGGACCTTGCTTACCCCTCAGATCTACCCTGACTTCAATACCCTGATGAACAAGGCTATCCTTACGGAAAGGGCCAAAACCGAAGAGAGGAAGGATAACAAACGCAAATTCCTGGAAAGTAAGGCCCGCCAACAGGACCGATTCCAAAAGCCGAGGAACTTCAGCTACACTACACCGAGGTCTCAGTCCCCAATGCAGTATAGGACTCAGTCTCAAGTAACAGGACCACGGGCCCCTGACACACAGCCTAGGAGCCAGAATACCATGAGGGCCCCGCAGAGCAATACAAGTCTGGTCGCCTCCGACAACAACAATGTTAGGGCCTGTTTTAACTGCCGTGAGACAGGGCATTTCATCGCCAATTGCCGTTATGCCAAGAATAAGCCGGCTACATCAGCCTTCTCCAACACGGTGAATGGACCCAGACCAGCCCTGACCGGTGCCAACCGAGTGCCCATCCGCAACAACGACAACAGTCAACAGATGAAGCAGCCCCAGCAATCATTTGGATGAGCCCGCGTCAATCACATCGACGCGCAGGATGCTCAAGAAGCTCAGGGCGTAGTGCTCGGTGAGTACCTAGTCAACTCAGCTCTGGCAATAGTACTATTTGATTCTGGAGCATCGCACTCATTTATATCCTCAAGCTTTGTGGAGAAACACAAAATACCTACAGTACTACTAAAAACACCCCTATTAACCCGGACGCCTGGGGGCGACATCAATTGTCAATTAGGTTGTCCACGGGTAAGGATCAATTTAAGTGGGGTAGAATTTCTAGTAGATTTGGTAGTACTTAAGCCTGGGGGAATAGACGTGATCCTTGGAATGGACTGGTTAAGCCGACACAATGGTCTCATAGGCTGTACTGACAAGGTAGTACACCTAACAAACCCCGAAGGAATACGAGTAATCTGCCATACCCGGGAAAGTGAGGTTAACCCGATGGTGTTTACCATAGAAGCCAAGCCCTTAGAAGGAGTCCCGGTAGTAAACGAATACCCAGATGTCTTCCCCGAAGAACTTCCCGGTATGCCACCGGATAGGGATATAGAGTTCGTCATTTACCTTATCCCTGGGACCTCCCCCATAGCCAATAGACCCTGTAGGATGGCAGCCTCTGAGTTGACAGAATTAAAGAAACAACTAGAAGAACTGCAACAAATTGGTTTCATCAGACCAAGCTCGTCGCCATGGGGAGCCCCAGTTCTGTTTGTCAAGAAGAAAGATGGGAGTATGAGGTTGTGTGTAGATTACCGAGCACTGAACGAGGTTACCATTAAGAATAAGTACCCCCTCCCCAGGATTGATGACCTTTTTGATCAGCTAAAAGGAGCCAAGTACTTTTCCAAGATCGATCTAAGGTCAGGATATTTTCAGCTCAGGATTAGAGAAAGTGACATCCCTAAGACAGCTTTTGTCACCCGCTACGGGCAGTTCGAGTTCACCGTAATGTCCTTCGGACTAACCAATGCCCCTGCCTACTTTATGAACCTCATGAATAAAGTATTTATGGATGAGCTAGATAAGTTTGTGTAGTCTTTATCGACGACATACTGGTCTACTCCAAGAGTATTCAGGAATATGAGCAACACCTGCGGGTAGTATTGGAAAAGCTGAGAATACATAGGTTATATGCCAAGTTTAGCAAGTGTGAATTCTGGCTGGAGAGAGTAGCTTTCCTTGGTCACATTTTGACCACGGAGGGCGTAGCAGTGGACCCAGAGAAGGTCGAAGCAGTCTCCAGCTGGCAGCGACCAACTAACGTTAGCGAAATCAGGAGTTTTCTTGGATTAGCTGGGTACTATCGGAGGTTTATTGAGGGGTTCTCCAAGATAGCTCGGCCCATGACGGAACTTCTTAAGAAGGAGAAAAAGTTCGCTTGGATGGAATCCTGTGAAAGAAGTTTTCAAGAATTGAAGCAAAGGTTGACAACCGCCCTGGTGCTGACTCTGCCGGACATTCATCGGGATTTTGTCATTTATTGTGACGCTTCCCGACAAGGATTAGGATGTGTGCTGATGCAAGACAGGAAAGTCGTTGCATATGCCTCCCGCCAACTCAGGACTCATGAGCAGAACTATCCGACCCATGATTTGGAATTTGCAGCCGTAGTGCATGCCCTTAAGATTTGGAGACATTACCTGATTGGAAATAAGTGTGAAATTTACACCGACCATAAGAGTCTGAAGTATATATTCACCCAGCCAGATTTGAACTTAAGGCAAAGAAGATGGTTGGAGTTAGTCAAGGACTACAATTTGGAAATTCATTATCACCCCGGGAAAGCAAATGTGGTAGCCGATGCCTTAAGTCGGAAATCCTATGGGCCCAAAGATGACCATCTGCGCGGGGAAATGGCACGATTAAATGTGCACATTGTTCCTCGAGGTTCCAGCCATGTGCTGAACGTCCAATCGACACTAGAGGATAGAATTAGAGAGGCTCAAAGCTCGGATCAGGAATTAATAAATATCTGCAAACAAACTGGAGAAAACAAAGCACCGGGTTTTAGAGTGGACGATAAGGGAACGCTGTGGTACGAGGATAGGATTTGTGTGCCCCAGAATGGAGACTTCCGGCGGACAATCATGGACGAAGCCCATAACTCGGCCTACTCCATCCACCCAGGATCCACCAAAATGTATATGGACATAAGGCAAAAATATTGGTGGAATGGAATGAAGGCGGATATTGCACGATTTGTGGCTCATTGTGATACTTGTCAAAGGATCAAGGCCGAACATCAAAAGCCAGCAGGATTATTGCAACCCTTACCTATTCCGGTTTGGAAATGGGATGAAATAGGAATGGACTTTGTAGTGGGCCTACCTAGAACACAGAAGGGACACGATTCTATATGGGTAATAGTGGACCGACTCACTAAATCGGCTCATTTCATACCGGTAAGGACTAATTACGGTGGAGAAAAGCTGGCAAAACTTTATGTGGAAAACGTAGTAAAGTTACATGGAGTGTCTAGCAGAATTGTCTCAGATAGAGGAACCCAATTCACCTCTAGGTATTGGAAGAGCTTGCATCAAGCCATGGGCACCAAGTTAGATTTCAGCTCCGCATATCACCCCCAGACGGATGGTCAAACCGAAAGGGTAAACCAGATTATGGAAGATATGCTAAGAGCATGCGTCCTGACCTATGGGAAAGATTGGGAACAGAGCCTGCCTTATGCAGAATTCTCATACAAAAATAGTTACCAAGCCAGCTTGGGCATGTCACCATTCGAAGCTCTCTATGGAAGGAGGTGCAAAACACCCTTAATGTGGTCGGAAGTCGGAGAACGTGCCCTAGTGGGACCCGCACTTATAAAAGAAGCAGAAGAAAAAGTAGCAGAGATCCGCGAGAAATTGAAAGCGGCTCAATCCCGACAAAAGAGCTACGTAGACAAGAAAAGGTGAGAAATAAGTTTCAACCCAGGGGATTTTGTTTATCTCAAGGTCTCACCTATTCGAGGGACCCGAAGATTTCAAGTACAAGGAAAACTAGCCCCTCGGTACGTTGGACCGTACCAAGTTCTGAAGAAAGTAGGAGCCGTAGCATATCGATTGGAGCTACCAAGAGAAATGGCAGATATACACCCAGTGTTTCATGTTTCGCAACTCAGAAGGTGTTTGAGAATACCTGAGACAGAACACGTGCTGACAGAGGCAATAGACCTGCAACCGGATCTGCGATACCAGGAGATACCAGTCAAGATTCTAGACACGGTCACTAGGAGGACAAGGAATTCCGAAGTACGAGTTTGTAGAGTTCAATGGAGCAGACATGGAATAGAAGAAGCGACCTGGGAACGCGAAGATGCCCTAAAGAAGGAGTTTCCTCATCTGTTTAGGAGTCAACCGAATCTCGAGGACGAGATTCATTTTTAAGTGGGGTAGGCTTGTGACGCCCTGAAAAATTTCCAACTTAAATTGCGCGCTGAGATACTTTTCGTACCCCAAACCCTAATCCTCTCCCGGATTCACCGCCGTCCTGACACCCGAAATCCGACCGCTGTCACATCCTCCCTTTTCTTTTCTCCTCGCGCAGCGTGCGAGCGTCGCGCGCGCGTGGCCGGCCAACCGCGGTCGCCGCCGCGAATATCGCCGGCGCGCGTCACTATTCCTTCTTTTCTTCCTTTCCCATTTTTCCTTTCTCCTCCTCTTTTCCATTTTTTTTCTATTTTCTTTTCCCTCCTCTTTTCCTTTTTCCCCTTTTCTTTTCTTCCCTTTTTCCTTTTCCTTTCTTTCTTTCTTCTCTCCCCCCCTCCTCCCTTCTCTCTTTCCTTCCTTTCCCCTGCCGCGCGCCCGAGCGCCGCCCGGGCCGTGCGCCTGCTCTGCCCACGCCGCGCGCGAACCCCTGCCCCGGTACGCCCCCAGCCACGCGCAACGCGTGACCGCACGTCGCGCGGTGCCCCTGGCCCGCGCTTCGCCGCGCCGTGCGCGCACGCGCGTGCTCGCCCCCGAGCGCGGCCTCGCCGCCCGTCGCCAGCCGCGTCGCCCGCCGCTGCCCCCTGCCGCACCCCGTGCGCGCGCTCGCCACTGTGGCCGCACAGCCCTCCCCCACGTGCGTCGCCTCGGCGCCTCGCCACACCACGACGGCCGCGAGCGGCCAAGCGCTATTAATGGCGCCCGCCGAGCTCGGTGACCGGCCCCGCCGCCCCATCGCCTCGAGCGCCTATAAAAGGGGCCGAGGAGCACCCCCCGGCACCCCACAACCCGCACCGCCACCCAGCCCCTCGCCTCCCCAAGCCCGGCGCCGCCCCGCCGAGCCGCCTAGCGCCGCCGCCCCTGCTCCCGTGGGCACGCCCCCTCGATCCACCTCGGTCCAAGGTGAGGCCGGGGATGGAATCCCCTCGCCTCCCCCTCCTTTTTCCCCCCACCCCTGGGCCGCCGTCGAGCCCTGGCCGCCGGAATTTGGTCGGCGCAGGAGCTCTTCCCCCCCTCCTCTGTTTCTCGTAGAGGGAGGAGGAAGAAGGGGCATTTTGCCCAAAGCCCCCCCTTCCCTGTATTTCCCCAAAAGAACCCTCCACCTATGCGACACATTACATAAAAGCCCTTCCACCTCTATTTATTCAAGTAACTAGCCTCCTCCATTTAAACTTAATATCAAATAGACCCCTACCTCTTTCTAACATACCCCAAATATTTCTAGAAATTATAACCAAGTCCTTTCTATTTCATAACTGTTTACGAACGAGCCCCTGAACCCCTGTTTAACCCCCGAACTCCCTTTGACCCGTCATTTTATGCGCCGAACGATCTCCGATCGACCCGAAACTTTACCATGCCCTTTCTAGTATAGTTCCAACCATGCCATTAAGAAACCACCCAAGAATATTACCCCTATCTCCATAACTAAATTATTTCCGATTTATGCTCAACGATGAAAGCTTTTAGTTCTTTCGCTTGATTGTGTGTTTGTTTGTTGCGTCGTAGGACACGGAGTGAACGAGGAAGGTCCCGACTGTGACCAAGCGAACGAGGACCAGTTCTGTGACCCCGAGCCCGAGGGACAGTGCTTTGATCAGGACCTCCCGCAAGGGTTTGATGATGGCAAGTTCAATCCCGCCCTTTGATGCATGTTTCCGTCCTAGTTTTTATAAACACAACCCAGTGGCCTGTTTTATAAAATTGCATGGTTTTATTTACTGAAAACATGGTAGGGTAGCCACCCTTATTTGTGATAACCATACCTCGACCACCTGGTTTTATAAAGAAAGTGTGTGTGGGGGGGAAGGGATAAAATGTGGTTTTGAAAGACGAGTCAGACGGGATGGATGGCATTTCTGTGTGAATTGCCGGTGGTGTGCTCGTACCTGTGTGGTTGAGCGAGGAAGGGAGATATCCATCTTATCACCCTTAAGGACCGAGTTGATGTGTCATCTCACCTAGCTTCCTGTTGTGCAAACTACTTGACCGTTGTATGGGCAACGGCTTAGCATAAATCCCACTAGTTAGTCTGATAGCCATCAGGAGAGCTGAGAGCAACGGGTGATCAAGGAGAAGGGATAAGCTCTGTGTGACTTATGCCCCGGTTAAACCTCGGAGATAGGTCGAATGACCCCTTGATGGATCCCGTGGTGGTTAGTCAGGTCTAGCTAAGGTGGGTAATGGCTTTGTTGGGATCTGCACCGACACTAAGGTGATCGTGCTGTGGTACCCCACCTGTGGGTAAAGTTGCACACCTCTGCAGAGTTAAAATCTATCCGAATAGCCGTGCCCATGGTATTGGGCAAGTTATGGTGTGGTCACATAACTAGTGTTTCTCTCTGGGAATGGTTGGACTGGTGTGGGTTGTTTGGAAAGTGTCCGGCAGTTGTGCCGTGTGCTACGGCGGATGGGGAGTCCGGTAGCAGCTTAAAACTTGGATCCTGTGTGGATCAACATCACGTGCTCCTTGGTACTAGAAAACTTGTTTTGAAAACGTTTTTAAACAAACCGTTGCATACAACCGAGTTTTCCGCAAATGAACCATAACCTTATCCTTGGATTGTCCTGTGCATTGATTTCTGTCATACCCCCTCCGTGGGTGTGATTGGACCTGCTGAGTATGTTTGTACTCACCCCACCCTTACTTCTTACAGCAGAGGATCCAGACTACCTCCCCGAAGACGTCGAGTAGGGTTTCGTCCTGCACCCAGTCTCGCCTGTGGTCAAGGCCACCGCTGGAGTTCCGCATGGCGCAAGACTCTGATGACCCTCTTTTCGTAGCTAGTGTAGTAGTGTGGGTTTTAGTTGTAATCCTCGCGATAGTGGCGCTTCACTGCCCATTACCGCGTAGAGTTGTACGGTGATGTACCATCTGATATAATAAAAGTGTTATCAGCCTCCTGGGACTGATAAAGCATCACTTTTAAGTCTACCCTGATGGGGGACGCTTCAGCATGGCTCGCGTCCCCAACCTAGAAGATGATCAGGGACTGGGTCCATACCATGGCTCCGACTGAGGTCCCCCGACCAGGCTCCGCCTTATGCGTGTCGCTATCCCCGATTGGCAAGGCCAAGGATAGCCGGACCCTGCGTACTAGCAGGCTCCGGGAACAGGTGTGGCAGATAAGGATGCACACCGGAGTCAACTTGCCGTACAGGCCAACCACTCCCCCCACGGGGGTTGCAGTGCCCTCGCTGCCATAGCGGGGAGGCACTATTTCACATGACCGTCCTTATGAGTGGACGAACACAATGATATCATCACGACGCGGCGGGCACGCCTCTATCACAGTGGAATGACGGGGCGTAATGTTGTGGACGGAGCGTGACTGCCATGCCGCGCTTATAAGCGCATGCGTGCCCCTTCGATTGATGAAGTACGATGCATAGGGATAGAACAAGACGGACTCCGTGACATAAGTGGCCGCCCAAGGACTCCGACTGATAGGGTTGACGACCCCGATCGACGGGGCAAGAAACTCTCTCTCTATCTCTCTTTCTCTACACTTAGTCCCCTGTAAGGAGGACCTCCTTGGACTATAAAAGGGAGGGTCAGTCGCCTAGAAAAGGGGACCGAACCACATCAAAATCCAAGAGATTCATCCTCCACTCGAAAGCTTGTAACTCCTCAACTCTCACGAGCACCTGGCTTCAAGCAATACATCCGACCGACTCCCGACTGGTCGTAGGGCACATTTGCCTGAACCAGTATAAATCTTGAGTCATTGTGTGCTAGGCCACCTCCGATCACAACACACGATACCTATTTCGAGTAGGTTTAGCTGCCGGCTATTTCTGGAACCGACAAAGAGTTTGTGAAAAAAAAGTGCTTTAAGAGATCCTCTTTACCTTTCTTTTTTAGTAATAATTATTGAGACAACCAATAATCCATCGATTCCGACTCTCCTCGGATAGAAAGTGGTCTAGAACTCTTCCAATGCGGTAGTTAGATCGGGATGTGTTTATTTGGGAACTGCAAATATAATTCTCCCATTACTAGTTATTAGGAAAAATTTATTGGGGAGGTTGCATATAATTTCCTATAAATGGAAGAACAAAATATGCGTTTTTCCATATATGACTACTAAATTGTGTTGAACCAACAAATGAAAGTTGATGGGTTTCAGACGTTGAGTTAAAAAAAAAATGGGAGGGTGGGTGGGTAGGGTGGGCTTGGTGAAATGGACTTTTCACCTTAAATTTAGGGATTATTTGTAGCTAATGGTTGAGCTACTATAACAATCTATACAAAATAGTGAATCTAGGATCATCTCTTCATAAAAAATATCCAATTGTCGGACGTGCATAATTTTGAGAAGTTTATTTTCTTGCGAGGAGTTGAGTGGGGATTTCTAGGACAACTATTTGGTACGGTTACTCAAATCTTCAATATACAAATAAATAAAATTTAAGTGATGAAGATTACAGGTTTTGAGTTTTGCTATAGGTAGCACACGATGGTTGCTAGCAATGTATAATGAGGTTTTGTCCACGAGATGAAGGGAGGTAAGAAAACTCTTTAGATGGCACTAATAAATTATTATTGTGAGTTATTGTTTTAGTGTATTGTACGGTATTTGTTCCCAGCAAGGATAGCCAACTGGAAAACTATTCTATTCTCTCCAAATTGCAGATCTTATATTTTTTAAAACGAATTCGAGAACTGGAGCGCCAAGGTCAAAATAATTGTTTGACACCCGGAATGGTACAATGTATAATCAATAACATTGCAAAATAAACATAATAATAATAATTTAGAAATTTTAGTTTCCCTCCAGAATTGTTATCCTGCATTTTATTAAAAAGAAAAAAAGAAATGGAAACCCCTCTACCCGCGGCGAGTGGTGTCGTCTTGCGTCTCCCCGTTGGGAGGATTTGCTTCGACTCCACCTTCTCCCCTCCGTCGTCGTCGTCTACTCGACACCTCCAATGCTGAGGCTCTGCCGCGTTGCGCTGGGGGATTGACTTGGCTGCATCACAATCCAATCGACACCAGCTTCCTCCCGCCGCCTCATGCCTCAGCGCGGCCGGCGGCGATGGGCGACGTCCCCGTCCCAGCTCCCTCCCTCCCCGACAGCGACATGACCTCGCGCCGCCGCCGCGAGCCCTCCGAGCCCCGCAGCGACAGCGACTGGGACGCTGGATCCAGCCGCGAGGGCTCCCCGGACCTCCTCCGCCGCGCGCCTGCCGCGCAGATCTCGCGCGCCGCCGCCTCCTCGTCGTCCTCGTCCTCCTGGCTCCGCGAGATCGAGCGCGACCGGGTGCGCCTCGTCAGGGAGTGGGTACACATGGCCGCTCGCGACCGCGACGACGACACCGGGCCCCCGCCGTCCCCCGTCCCTGACCACGCGCGCAGGGACGCCCCCCGGATCCGCGGCCGCCAGGCGCGCCTCGAGCTCGTCATGCGCATGGCCGCCGACCGGCAGGCCGAGCTCCACCGCCTCTCCGAGCACCGCGCCGTCTCCGACTTCCCGCACCGCAATCGAATCCACGTCGGTGCTTCTTCTTCGTTTCTTAACCCACTGTTCCATTACTTGCTTATTACGCGCCGCTTTGCCTTTCGCTTCGGACGATCAGAATTCCTGTCATTACTGTAGGCGCTGCTCCGGGGCCGGTTTCTGCGTAACGGAGGTCTGCCAGAGGACAGGAGGCCCCCATCCGTGGCCGCAAGGGAGCTTGGCCAGCTGCGGCAACGACATCCTGTCTCCGGTTTGAGGTATGTGTCAGCTCGCATGCTGAGACATTAATGATGTTGAGGCTGTTCCTGCTGCTTAATAGATATATTTTCTAGCTTGTTTTTGCTGGGATAAATGCAAGTTTATGCTGGACCAATGTGTCACTATCGCAACATTCTGATGCTATGGTTGGAGGGGTTACATCTTACATCTTATAAGGAGTTCATGATGCTTGATATTGCCTCAGCAGTTGCTGCGTTTAGCTTTTCTGTTGATTTGTAAATGTGCTGCTTTACGAAGTAGAAAGATACTTCTAGTATACAAAGAATGATAACTATAATAGGATTATACTGTTATGTGATGCTGATAAAGGATTAAAAGTTGCGTGTTTTTAGTAATGCAAACTTTTACTAACCAAACTGTCAGTGCTCAGCTACAGATTAGTGCTGCTTATATTTTCCATTTGTAACTCCAAAGTGCTAATCATCATGCCATCCTCACACAATAGTTTCGCTTGCCTGACTTTTTTTTTGTTGCATCCAATTATAATATAAGTGAAGGCCAGTTTTATCTTTGTTTAAAAGCACATCAAAGTTTTACTCTGAGTGTTTGAAACTTGAAAGCTATCCAGACATTTTGTCATCTTCTTACTTGATTGCCATTTTGACGCTTGGTGCCATTTTAGTGTAAGACGTGTACATGTGTAGTTATTTGGTTTTGGTAGTCCAAAGATATGATTACATTCTTTTCAATAGGTTGCTAGGACCTAACATATCAGCTAGATATAGACTTGCAAGCTAGCCACACAATCGATTACTTTTGTTATGTACTTTATCACTCTTTTCTCCTATCATTTGGTAATTTCAAGCTGGCTTGTTCACAAACTATATGGATGAGTCTAATGACTCCTGTTAAAATGTACTTTTGTAATGCTTTTCATCGTGTGCTAAGTGTCTAAGTAAAATAATGATACTCATTAATTTTAATAACTAGAGAAGAGTTCCGCTTCAGATTGGAGAATCTTGTCCGTGGTCAAGCAGTTAGCCAAGCAGATGATTCTTCAACTCATGATGTTGAACTATCTACAAATGATCGTTCTGAATCAAGACCTACTACTTCTGAAACTACTCAGGAGAGACCTGAACGAACAAGTGAGAATATCAGTCTTCAGCAAATTGAAGGTACAGCAACAACATCAGGATTTGAAAGTGGCACCCCAAGTGTTGCTGAAGTCTTCTGTGAATCTCATAGTCAAGCAGAAAGTCAGGAAGATTTGGAACAGGAGAGAAGCGATTGGCAACAGTTTTCCTGTGCTGTGATTGGAGAGGGGTCTGAAAGAAGTTGGCTTGAAAATGCAGACATCTCTTCCCGTGAGGGGACAGCAGTTGAGGATGATCATGAAGATCGTCTTCCAGAAGCAAATGAAGAATCAACCAGTGTTGATCATCTTCCTGAAGGACACGAGTCAATCAGTGATGATAGTCTTCCTGAAGCTCATGAAGAGCAGCATGACAGCGATCATCTTCCTGCAGTGCTTGAACAGTTGCACGGCAATATTAACCTTCAGGAATCACATGGGGAGTGGAGCAGAGATGATCGTCCTATAGAAGTCTATGATGAGTGGCAGAGTGATGATCATGTCCCTGAAGTAAATGAAGAGTGGCAAGATGATGTCGAGACTAACAGTACTGCAGACAATTGGCATGATAATACTTCTGACCAACCAATTGACCATGATGCTGCTCTTATTAGAAGAGCTAATACATTCATCCCTGGGGATGATGATAATGTGTACAGCACAGAATTGAGGGAACTTCTAAGCAGGTGATTGCTTCTTTCTTAAAGAAAGTTGGTACAGACAATTTGTTTGGTGTTGGTCTAATTTCTGAATTTGTCTTAAATCATGCAGAAGGAGTGTTTCTAATCTTCTTCATAGCGCTTTTCGTGAAAACTTAGACCGTCTCATCCGGTCATATGTTGAGCGGCAAGGTCGTGGTCCTCTCCCTTGGGATCTGGAAGGAACGACTCCTGCCCCTAACTCACCAGATCAAAATCAGGAGCAGCAAAGAGATGATGATGACCAGGAACTGCAGCACACTGTTGACAGGCCTCCTTTAGTGATACCACCTCCACCTATCCCTCCTCGTCAGCCACTTTGGCATTCAGAGTTGCATCGTAATAATTGGATCAGGCAAAACATTCATCGTTCTTCTTCTGACATTGTGAGTTATTCCCTATGATATTCTTTCCACACATACATTTAGTTTTTACTTTGCTCAATTCATATTTTTGGAGATCAGAATACTTCAATTTCTTCATGGCGAGTAATTAATAAACCATATTTTGTAGGCTTTATTTATAGTACTCTACTTTGTAGGCTTTACTTATAGTACTCTACTGCATTAAATTCTTGTTTTTAGATTGCTCTTGTGATACTTTTTATGTGCACTTCACAGCAGCTTATATGTCATTGTGCGGTAATCACTTATTTATTTTGGTTTTCGTATCCAGGAATGGGAGGCCATCAATGATTTAAGGGCTGATATGGCTAGACTTCAGCAAGGCATGAGCCATATGCAAAGGATGTTGGAAGCTTGCATGGATATGCAGTTAGAGCTACAGCGTTCTGTAAGGCAAGAAGTTTCAGCGGCCTTGAATCGTTTCATTGGGGAGCAAGGTTAGTAAATCCACAACCTCCTGTTTCCAATGTTTTCTACAGGGCAGTTAGTTGTATGAGTTTAAAGAGGTCAGCGAAACAATCCAGAGAGCATACAGTTTGCATGTAGTCTCGCCTTTGAAATTTGCCGGCCAACCTCTTAATTCTTGGTGTAGCTCTTAACTGATCTGTTGTGGGCACCAATCACAATTCACAATAGCGTAAGATGTGCAAAATTCTTAGGGGCCTTACTATAGTTTACTTTCTTGAAACATACAGATAGCACGTTGTGTATTTTGTGTTACCAAATATAGTTTCGAATTGGCACATAGCTTAGGGCAATAAGGTCTCTAAATGCCTTTACATGCATCTGTATTCCATTGCATCGAGCACTTGTCTGTGATATTATGTAAAACTTGTTTGCATCCATATGGCAAGGCAAGTGATATACTACTAATTAAATTGATCACATATGACTATGTCATACTTGAGTTGGTATTAGTTTATATGGTTGAAAAGAAAGGAATCATGTTCATAATGCTTAGCTTTGCATCTCAGTAGCGATGACACTTCCATACATCTGCCTAAGCTATGTGCTTAAATTTCAGGGGAGAGTAAAGAAATAATTGACGATGGTTCGAAATGGATAAATGTGAGAAAAGGGACCTGCTGTATATGCTGTGAGACTCCAATTGACTCCCTTCTGTACAGGTTTGGCTTGCACTGATCACGTGTTGTTATTTATTGGATGGAAGTGGTAGAATCATAGCATTAGTACTGTAGTACGTAAATACAAGTCTGTGTTGTGCTAACTATGAACTTGTTTGGGTGTTAACTATCAGATGCGGGCACATGTGCACGTGCTCAAAATGTGCGAATGAATTGGTACGGGGCGGAGGGAAATGCCCGCTGTGCCGTGCGCCCATAATCGAGGTGATCCGAGCATACTTTATCATGTAGATACAAGGATGACATCAAGGAGATAAGAGGAATACATGTGTTGTTTGTGGGCTCAAGTGTGGAGTTGTTAGTGGGTGGTGTATGATTGTATTCAATTTTGTTCATTCTATCTAATCCGTTGGGTTCCTTTCATTTTGGCCTGCCCAGCCCTGCCGCGGTGTAAGTAGTGTATGGTTTTGGGTGTGGTGGCAGATCGGGGAGGTGGCCTTCGCTGATTGGGACTTTGGTTGGGTCACCACAAATTTTGTTTCACAACGACTAATGGGGTTTGGGGGTTGGTTGAAAACATGAGATGGAGAAAATGAGCAAGTTACTGCTTGTTTGTACAGTGCAGCTTGGTCGCTCGGAATGTTGCGTCTGTGATTTCCTTCGATTCCTTTAGACATGGTATTCCATGTGTCCACTTCATACTACATGAATGTGCTCGTGGTGCTTTGTATTGTGCAGCCAAAGCAAGTACTGATGATGTGACGATGCGATCAGGCGAAGGCCAAGAATGCCCATGAGCTGAACGAAGTTTCACTCGTGGAACGCTTGCTGGATTATGACAGGGTGCGTCCTGTTGTCTCCGTAGTAGCAGAACGATTTCTTTGCAGGCCCAACAAAATGGTTTGGCGGTCGAGTTTTTTTTAAAAAGGGGTAAAAAAAATTGAAAAAGGGAGCCGAGTTTTTTTTAAAAAAGGGGTAAAAAAATTGAAAAAGGGAGCCGGATCGAAAAAATTCGAAAAATGGGTGCCTCCCGTCCGCTGATCGGGCGGGAGGCGTGGAGCCGGGGACCTCCCGCCCATCCAGCGGGCGGGAGGTTTCAAAAATATTTCGAGGCTCCTCCCGAGAGTCTCTTCGCGAATAAGAAAAGTTTCTTATTCGCGAAGAGGTCCCTGAGGCAAGCATCCCGTCCAGCCAGTGGGCGGGAGGTTGCCCTACTTATTTTTTGTTAATTTTTGTTGGAATTTATGTTTCACAAACTATTTAAAATACAGACTTTTTTAAATACAAGATTTATTCGCCATACTTTTTTGTATACATTAAAAAATTTAGTTCAATTTTACGAAGAAGATTATGGTATCTAAAACTCGTACGAAGATGGTTAAGCGATAATGTTTTGCAACATAGAATCCAAATATTACGATAGTACGATACATGAAGCCATTAAAAATAAAATAGTATGATAACAAACAAGTTTAAATATACAAAATGCCAAGTCACAGTTATAATTACAAACACAAATAATGATATGTCTTTAGTCAATGCGGCAAATATTATAAATACATATCCAGTTCTGATACAAACTCAACGCGGCAAATATTAGACATGAGCAAACACGTTCAAATAAAATTACAACTAAATGATGCCTGATAACGTAATAGCACTCGATCGGCGACGTCTCCTACTCCTTGATGCAACCGGAGGTCTTCCATCTGTAGCATCACCTGTAGGGCCAGCTTCAGCAGAACTGGGGCCAGCATCATTGTTTGGACAACGTTTATACGTGTGTCCACTTTGATTACATGCACTGCAGCGCTGTATCCTCGGACGGAGCTTTGACTCGTCCGTATCATTACGAATACGCCGTCTCTGACGGCGCTCTCTCTTAACCGAGCTGATCTTGCGTCTGGAATATATATCACAGGATTCGCTGTCTCAGTGAACGATCCAACCATACGGAACCCATAGGTCTCATACCACCAGGTGCTGCCAATTGTCTCCTTTCTGAAGTAATGGGAAACATATATATTGACAGGATGTCGAATATCCGCACAAGCAGCCATTACATGAGAACAAGGTACGTGCAGCAAGTTTGGCCTCATGCATGAGTAACAACAAGTTCCATCAAGTTTCAGAATGCACTCCTTTATAGGAGTTTGACGTCTCATGCCACGTCATGCTCTGTCTTTGAGAGTTACCTCAAACTTGAGCTCCTATGTACCACATTGCCGTACGTGGTGTAGCTGGACGCTAGCTGCCTTCTTAGTCATATATTCTGTCATCATTTTCCCAAAATATCTGTCAGGATCTTGCATGAATGCCTGATTTTTAGTGAACCGATCCCTAAAGTAATCGGTACACCCACGGACGATGAATTCCACAATTGCAACCAGTGGAAGCCCACGAACACCTCGCAGCACCTAATTGTAAACCTCGGCGAAGTTGGTGGTCATTATGTCGTACCTTGCACCATTGGTATCGTAAAGTAACGCCCACTTCTCTTTCGGTTCATTCTCAATCCATTCAGAAAAGGTTTTGACCGCTGACCCAGACTTTCTACGAGTACATGCAGTATCTGTTGGCAAAGGACACAAAGCCTCTGCTTCATCCTGTGCAATTCTGTTTTTTGTTGCGTTCTCGCTTCTTTTCTTCCCGGTCAGTTCATCAAGTTTCTGCCACTACTTGTTAAATTTTCGCTGATTTGTTTCCTTGCATAGCCTCTTGAACATATCCATAAGGTGCTTGTTCTTGAATTCCCTGAAAAAGTTTGCACCGATATGTCTCATGCACCACTTACTGCGAACATCACGCCACTTGGGCGGCTCTCCGATCTCTGCACACCTCTCCTGCAGATCTAGTATTGCCCTCAGTATGCCGGCGTGACGATCATGAATCAGACAGACATCTTCCCTATCCCGAACGACTGCAAGCTTAACCCGTTCCAGGAACCAGTACCAACTGTCTGTGTTCTCACTCTCAACAAAAGCAAAAGCAACAGGAAGCAATTGATTGTTTCCATCCACTCCAATAGCTGTCAGCATTTGCAATCTATACTTTCCTATGAGAAAGGTCCCATCGATGCACAGGAGAGGCCGGCAGTGTTGGAATGTGTTAATGCATGGACCCAAGCTGAAAAAGAACCGCTGCAGTATGTAGAGCGGACCTTCTCCTCTGTCTAGACTTTTTAGGTCATGATAGCTTTCAGGATTTCTCTGACATAGGACGGCCAGCAATCGATGAATATTATCATATGCAGCCTCGAACGTCCCAAACCTCATCTCCAACACCTTCTGTTTTGCACTCCACGCCTTGCTGTACGAGATAATATACTTGTACTTTTTTTGAATATGCCTGATAATAGATTTTGGTTCAAATGACATGTTTTCAACTATCATCCCGTACATCTCATTTGCGATGTAAGGTTGTGATGGGCCTTCTGCACCCCGGCAAATGACAAGTGTGCTGAATGACAATTGAGCATTCCCAATAATCTTTCCATTTATCCTTATAGGCATGCACCCACCACGGACAGCCCTCCTTCACACATACCACATCGTACTTACGAGATTTGCACTCGACTGTTTTGAACTCTCGCATAAGAGAGAGACCAACACTTAATAGCTTCCTTCACCTCTTCAATTAAGTTGTACCTCGCACCCTGGACAATTTCGTTTTCCCTGCAATCTGAAGGCACGCTAGATCCCTCATCTACGACAAGATGACTGAAGTCGCTGCTTACCCATTCTTCAGGCACATCATTATCATCATCAGACGAATCGGTATTTGCTTCATCGAATTCACGTTCTTCGTCTTGCAACTGTTCAACAATAAAAGGTATGTTCTCCCCCTCATCAGCCACGCATTGAGGTGATGCGGTGCCACCTGCCTCAATGTTTGCCTCCTCAACTTCTTCATCAATATTTTCATCCCCGGAGCAGCTTCAATATTTATCAAAGGGTTCTGGTGCACACTGACAAGGAGTACCAGTGGCCATTGCCAATGACTTGCATTTTGCAGATAGGTTAATCAGTTCTCGTTGCTTGCAAGTGGCATCAGCTCCCAGATCAAAGCCTAAGTGGTACAATTTATGACTCACTGAACACTCACACTGTGTGTCTCCTGATTAATCTTTAATCCCCTCATTAACTAGGGATTCAAATGTCTTCTCGTGCGGTTTGGTAATTCCTCTGACCGCACAGTTGAATTCACTTATTCACTTAAATCTACCCCATTCGGCCCATAAATCACATTTCCTTCTCCGTAATATATACTGAAAATACCCTTCTCGGAAGACATATCTGTCAATCATTTAAAAACTAGTTATACTACATATTAATACATAACAACCCTAAATTTCAGCGATTCCCAGATTATATTTTCCAGAATCTTCACTATTCAGAATATAAATTATACTACAAACAATTGAAAATACTAAAAACTATTTAAAACATACGACTAGAATGAGAATATACGACTAGAATATGTCAGCGATTCCTAAATTATAGTTATTTTCAAGTAATTATACGACTAGAATGAGAATATACCTCCAAATCGACGTGTGATCAGGGCTTCGCCGTTTCCTCTTCTCTCTTCCTCTCCTCCCTTTCTTTTTTTTTCGGGTTTTTGCTGAATAAAATGAAAATTTAGGGGCAAGTGGGGGCTTATATAGCCTGGGGGGCCTCCCGCCCGACCAACGGGCGAGATGCCCCTCGGCACCACCTCCCGCCCAACCAACGGGCGGGATGCCCCCGCAGGGACCTCTTCGCGAAAAAGAAAACTTTATTATTTGCGAAGAGGCTCTCGGGGAACCTCCCGCCCGCTGGATGGGTGGGAGGTCTCGGGCCCCATTCATCCCGCCCAATTAACGGGCGGGAGGTACCCATTTCTCGAATTTATCCCATCCGGCTCCCCTTTTTCGAATTTTATTTTTTTATCCTTTTTTTAAAAAAAGTTTTCGGGGGTCCCTATGTCTTCCATTCTGGCCCATGAAGATCGGGCCGCACCGGCAAGAGCAGAGCACCTGTGGCCAGGCCCATCCTGCCAGTGAGAGAGATAGTAAAGGAGGAGATAGCACGGTCCAGGGTTCAATTTCCCATGGTGAAGACTGAGGGCCTGTTCGGATCCAATGGAAAGAGAAAGAGAAAGTGCAAAACTTTTGCTCTTTTGCACTTTTTTTGCACTTTTGGATCTAAACACCCCAAAGTGCAAAAGTGCAAATGCTACCGTAATTTTACTAATTATGGATTAATTAGGCTTAATAAATTCGTCTCGTCATTTAGTCCTCATCTATGTAATTAGTTTTTTAATTAAACTATATTTAATACTTCTAATTAGCGTTCAAACATCTGATGTGACAGGAGCAAAAATTTTACCATTTACCCTTTTTACCATTTGCCCTTGGATACAAACAGCACCTGAAGACTGAAGAGAGCGGCGGCATGAGGAGCAAAGGGAAGGAGACAAGTTTCGCCGTTCGCTAACAAATGGAAATGGCGTAGTGAGAGAGCGATCCTCCTCCACCATGGCGACTCCGGCGGCCAGCACCTCCGTGTCCGACGACTCCGACTCCTCTCAGTTAGTCTCTCCCTTTTCCTCCCTTCCCCCAACGGCCCAACCCTTCCCGATTCCCCACAACCCCAAGTTCAATCTACTCTTTCGATAGGGGAGCTGGAGCTGGGGGGTTCGCCAGAATGGGGGCGCATTTCTGCTTGCGCGCGCGGACTTACTGTTGTTGGGATTGATCTCGCTCTTCCGATGTTCGCAGGTGCAGCGAGGCAAGCATATGGGATTCTCAAGGTACTTCCTACTGCGTGCTGCTCTCCTGTCCCCTCCGCTCCTCTCCCCCCTTTTGTTTTGCTCCCTGCATGTCTGTGATCTTGGTGCCCGCGGTTTGCACTGCATAGGGATGCAGTGCCTGGCCTGCTTTGCTGTTCATGCTCCCATGCGCAAACGGACCCTGCTGCGACGGAAATTAAACCGCCAGAATAGATTTCCTCTTTTCCTTATTTTTTTGGATGTAAATGTCGATCCATCCCGGAACTATTCTAGTACGAGCTGCAGAGGGGATGGGGGGGATGCAAATATAACTTGTTTTTGGCAGTAGGGAATTATTATTTCCTAAACACAGTGTAAATATGTCAGAATACGTGTAAGTATCATATCCCGTGCTTTGAATTTGGGTTGTTTTAGACTAAGTGTTCCTTGTCTTCTCCTGTGCAGAGTTACACAGGCAAGCTGAATGTCTGGAGCTGGAGGAGTTGGCAGCAATCTCAGTCAATCCTACTCTGCTTCCAATTCTCAATCATTTGCTTCTCGAGGTGTATGCCGTTCTGCGTCCAAAGCCACTTGACTACGACCAGCGCAACACCTTGGTTGATGTCATCAGGAAGATTACTAAACAAATATTTGGTATGTTTCTATTTCTTGCAGTTGTGACTATCGTATATTTGAATGTCACTATGAACTTAGCCTTCAAATTCAACCCTACTAGGTAATAAAAATGCTCACCAGTGATTATTTATAATATTTACGATTGTGCTGTTCCAACAACTCTTCATTTTTTACTCTTTAAAATCAATCACCCTAATATAGGTGATCCTGCCATTCTGGGGCACAACACCAACACAATAATAATAAATTATATCCTGACCTGATGCGTCAAATATCTTTGGGTAACTGGATAATATCATCATGTACCAAATGTTGTTGGACCATGTACTGATTTAAGAAGTATTAGAGTATTAGGAAACATGAAGAATTCTTGAAAAAACAGAAAAAAAAGAAGAGAAACACAGGCATGCTGTGTTCGTCTATTTCTAATCAAGCTGCACAAGCATACAACTTTATTGGTTCGTAAAACTCACCGAGCAATGAACCAATGACACCGAGCAATGAGCAGGTGTCTCTTATTGATGTCAGCACTTCAGCAAATCATATATTAGTCGCATATTATGTGGTATTTTAACGAGGAGTGTGTTGTGTTGTATTTGAACCTTTTTCTATCTTAATACAAAGACGACCAGTTCATCGTGTGTTCGCAGAAGTGTTATTTTGATTGCTAGTTTAACTTATGCCTCTTACATGTTGATTTGACCTTTGTTAAACATAACTTTCAGGTAGCAACGATGGGTTTCCAGTTGTGGAACCATTTGGATCATTCACAATGGATTTATTTACTCCTCGTAGTGACCTGGACCTCTCTGTCAATTTCAGTGCTAATACTGATGATCGATACACTCGCAAGGAAAAGATCTCAGTGATCAGGAAATTTTCCAAAGTTCTATATTCTCATCAGAGTAAGTATTTCCTTAAACAGAGTATTTTCAGATTGCATACCCATCAATCTTTATGAATATACTCATCCTTTTCTTATACGATCTATCCAGGGAATGGAATTTGCTGTGGGGTTTTACCTATTGTAAGTGCTAGGGTGCCTATTCTGAAGGTTATTGATTGTGGCACAGGGGTTGAATGTGATATTTCAGTTGAAAATAAAGATGGCATGACAAGGTCAATGATCTTCAAATATGTTTCCTTGCTTGATGAAAGGTTTCAGATACTAAGTTACTTGGTAATTCAATCTTCTTTTCCTTTCTAATTAGTAACTTAGGCAAAGCCATGCGATCAACTTGAAATCATTTAACAACAATCTTGTCCTTCCCATTGTTTCTTCAGGTTAAGTTCTGGGCTAAGATACATGATTTGAATAGCCCAAGACAACTAACAATGAGCTCCATGTCAATCATTTCATTAGTTGCTTTCCATTTGCAGGTACCATGGGTTTATTGTATATTTTTGTCTGGTTATTAAATTGCAAGTAGCTGTTCCTCTACATTTTGTTTTGACCTGCTAATCAATTTGTACATTTGAATTTAAATTATCTTTTGTATTAAAAAAAAATGCTTGGTAGGGTTTATGCTAGGTTAGAAAACATGATAGAAGTCCCTTCTACTACACTTCCTCAGTCTGGATCCTTTTGCTACTCTCCAAACTACTGCATTTTGTGTATCAGAAATCGGATTTTGTTCCATTCACCTTTATGGTAGTGCGTAATTTGGAGCCCTGGCTCATTAGATGCATGTCTAAGAAGAAGCACTAGTATTTCTAACTTCCTTTTCTCTTTTTCTGAATAAGTTTAAATTGAATCTTTGTGCAATGCGCAGTGCAGACCCGGCATCCTCCAATATTGCCTGCATTCTCTGCCTTGTTAAAAGGTTATCTTTTATCATGCTTGCACTTTGTTTTTCCTTTTACTGGCATCATTTTGCTAACTTTCTCACTGTGAGACCGAAGATAACTATCATTCTTAGTTCTTGTTCTTACAGATGGTTTAGATTGTGCAAGCGTTGAGAGGAATATTTTACCGTTCAAGGGGTTTGGGAGCAGAAATACAGAATCTGTGGCTGAACTGTTTGTATCATTGATAAGTAAAGTGAGTAACTATAAGGTTCACCTTCTACTTATGTTTGCGGTTGGAGTTACTTTCCATAATTGAATCTATAAGAACATGTTGTACCTTGTCATGTTGTATGTGTTCTTCTAACCTACACTACCTAGGTTCTTTTAGAACACACAGATTTGAGCTAGACATGCTCAAACTGTATCTGCAGAAATTCTCATTATTTACCTGTGGTGACATGTTATTTTGTCTACTTGGCATTGTAGCCAGGAATTATGATATGATAGCCTTTGCATTTACCGTCATTATGGCAATGTGCTGTTCCCCTGAACCTTAGCAAGTTTAACTTCCTTTTCCCCCCAGTACTGCATTGTTCTGTGGAGGCCTGTGGGTTAAGAATTATTTATTGATTTGTATTCCCTGTTAGTTTGCCCTTGTTTTTACATCCATTCCAGGTTTCACTTTTTTATTGTCAATGTATTATTGCAAATAATTGTGCTCACTAGTAAGGCCCAAATTTGGCCTTGTCCTGCAGCTGTTATCAGCAGAGAGTTTATGGGAGCATGGGCTGTGTGCTAGCAATTTTGAAGCGTCATGGATCTCCAAGACCTGGAAGAAAGGAGTCGGCAATTTAAGTGTAGGTATTCATGCATCGAGTAGTAACAAGTAGCACAAGGTTAGAATCTTACCCTGGAAAAGCATACAACAATATTTTTGCTTTCGTTTATGCAGGTTGAAGATTTCTTGGACAGGTCGCAAAATTTCGCAAGGTCGGTGGGGAAGGTGCAGATGCAGAAGATCTGCAAATACCTTAGACAATGTGCTTTGAATTTGTTGGATTTCATGAGGGGGAAACTGGACACACCAAAGCTGAAGACCCTTCTGTTTGGACAGCTTAGTCCAGATGACTTAGTCAGCAAACCTCGTTTGAAGCATGGCAAGAGAAAGAGGAAGTGGGAACTGTGCCCGCAGGGAAGATATGCATTCCAAAAGAGAGCAAAGCATGGTGGTAATGCTACAACTAGTAGTGGCTCGTTACCCGCTCCTGCTTCTAACAAAGTCTTTCCTGCTGCCCTACATGATCGAGGCACCATCCAGCGGTCCAGTATTCATCGGTTTGTGCCCGTTATTCCGTGGCCTCGTATCATCCCTTCTGGTTTTGGCTATGGGTTATCGCTTGAGTTTCCATCCGTAGCTCGTCCTCACCCTGGCAAGGGAATACTGGGCAGACGGCCAAGTAATGCAGTTCCCTTAAACCAATGGAACTCAACTAGTGCAGCGGCGGCAAGGTCCACATGATCCAACACCATACCAGCATACATTTCGGCAGTCATGTAGCAGATCTTATGACGGAGCCCGGTCCAATGGGAATTTGAGGTGGTGACAACTGCTACCGGGCTGCAAGTAGAGCTCGGTTTGTGCTGTCGCTGTACGTTGGATTCGTGTGCTAATTAAAGGTCAGATGCAGAAGCTCAGGATGTGTTGTAACAGCTAATATGTTCCTGTATCACCAGAGCCTTACGGCATGAGTGGCACCAGATTTGCCAATTGCCATACTGAGACACAGGTAATTGGCCCTGGGACGTTACTCGATCGTTGAGCCTCAACGTGGCTAAGGGTTTGGGGGGGGGGGGGGGGGGGGGTGGAGGGGTTCTTTTGAGGGAAAGCTAGCTGGTGATTGCAGCCCCTGCTGCGCCAGCCATAGCAAAGCTAGCTGCTGGTAACGGCCGGTGATTCCTATGCAAGGCATCCACGGAGTCGTTGCGTGAGGTGAGGTGACACCGTGACAGCGCCTCCGGCGATTCTGCGTGCAGATATTAGTTGCGGTGTACGTGATCCTGAGAAACGCCTCACCTGGCCGGTGGTCGCAGGGGCGGGCCGGGTGCCTCATTTTTCCAAACTTCTTGCTCCCACTTCTTTTTTTTTCTTCCTCATTTTCTTCTTCCTTTTCTTCATCAACTATGCCTGATCTGATACCAGAGTGCTTTCGCTAGCTCCGATACATCGCAAATATTACAGTTTGATTGCACCAGCAGCACAGATAGATGGATGGATAGATATAATTTTCCTTTTTCCTGCATACAAGCGGTGCGAGAACATGTGTGCATGCAGTACTAAATTTGCAGGACGTAGTTGCTCCAAAATTGTTGAATAGTCGCTCATCAATCGAAGAGTTTGGTTCTCGCTGTACTGGTCTTGAACCAATGGTAATCCCCATAAAATGCAACCCCGTTTGGACGCACACGCCAGGTGCGTAGGTCTGCCTCTGCGGCCTGCTGCCTGGAAATATGACTGACTTTGAATGCGATACATGTGGAATGCAATTGACGTGGTCTTTGCATGCTTGTACTGTGCAATCATGGGGACTAGTATATATATCTTGACCGGCTGGCACGTGCCAACCGGCACGTGCCCCTTCAATTCACGACGGTATGTAGAACTTCCACCCGACCACACCTGCTGCCTGCCTCAGGATACCACGGAGGGACACCCCTTCCAATAGCAAGCAAAGTCTCTCCATTTCTAGAATTCTTGACTTGACCTTGCGTTAACATGCATGAACGCATGCTCAACTTTAAAAGTGAGCATGCATGACCTAGACAGTCTGTAGTGGCAAATCTAGTTAGGAAGTGAAAAGAGGGCTTATCTCACTTCTCTTATTCTTCCTCCCCCTTCTTCTTCGTTCTTTCTTTCAAAAAATAGAGAAAAGCTTAGGTAGGCATCCATTAATTTTGGAAAAGTAGGGGGAGCTTGAGCCCACCTAGCCCCCCCCCCCCCCCCCAATCCGCCCCTGACCGCCTGCCACCCTTGTTCTATTTTCTCGGCCAAGCGCCAGCCTCTCGTATAGAAATATTGTACGGTGCTGTGTATTATATTTGATCGATAAATAAATGTAGTTGTTGTAACGTATTCTCTCCCGTTAAAAACATTTGGTATTTTTATGTTACGTGCAATCAGTCATTACAAACTTTGGTTACTATTCACAAAACGGTAGGAATAGATTTATCTCAAAATATAACCATAAGAATATATACTTGTGCTATGTTTGATTAGTATATTACAAGAAAATAAATATTAGTTTTCAAGTTGTATTTTGAAGACTATACTATGTCTAAGTACACAATTAATTACTTATTTGTAGCAGGAGGGCAGTAAGATTGTGAAAAATATATATTCACAAAGACCTACATATACTAGTATTTTAGATGAGTCCACTAATGCTAGTTTTAGATGATGTTCTAACTTATAGTATTGTAAAAAGATATGGATGGTCAAATTTTAAATGAATTAATTAATTTCAGCCTCCAAGGCATTATTTTACCTTTTGTGCTTTTGTTTAACAAATTTGTGATTTAACTAGCTATCTGCCTATGCATTCCAACGGACATAACACTGTCCCAATTTTTATTTATTTATTTGGGACACTGTCAAAAAAGTTATTATTTACTACAACAAATTTGCCGTGTCCTACAGTAGCAAACGAGAGTCTTAATAAAGAATTTTATTCAGTGTCCAACAACAAAATTTCCAAAAAAAATTGAGTTATAACACTTGAAGCCTATAACCACATAGCTATTGCTCATAAATCAATAATTCTCTAACTATTCATTAATACATGTAGGAACTCTATTCACTAAGATATGTAGGAACCAAATGCACACATGTGCATACACAGTTCAAATGCACAGAAAAATGGGAAAAATCCACCATAGGTAGAACGAGCCCTCCACACCCACCCACTCTTTTTAAATAGTAAATATATGTGTGTGCCGTATTGGATTTGATTTTGTAAAGGGTATTGGGTTTGATTGTTGGTGCCTGCGACCTGGCACTGTGCCTAGCTGCTTCCTGCAACCCGGGGAAGGAATTTAGATGTGATACATAGTATTTGTCCGGTCCAGTCATGCTGTGCCTCTTCATATTCTGTTGGCCTCTTCTTTAAACTGAAATGAAAGACGTGCTGTAATGGTTCATATCAAAAGCTTATCCTTTGATGTGGAGTTTCCTTTGTTTTGATCTAGTTTTACATGTTGCTTATAATTTTGTTCCACACTTCTTGCACTTATTTTCTACTACTATAAGAAGGCTGCTTATGCTTAAAGCATATGGAAGTGATTTTACTTCATTTGTCTTTCTTTAATCCCTTTTGAACTACTATGGCCTGATCTTTATTCTGATCTTTTTGGGGTGTTTGGTTTGACCAAAGGGATGGTCTATTGTCTTTTCACTCCTCATATTTTTGTCTGGTTTGTGAAATGGAATAGGGAATGAGTTCATCCCACCAAATTTCATGGGAAGACTCCATGATAGATCATTCCGTTCTTCTCAAACCAAAGTCATTATTTTTTTTCTATTTTGTTTTTTTTAATGTTAAGGGTCATGTTTCTCGGCGTATTTGGTTACATTTTATGAACCCTTTTTGTCAAGGTTATATTGTTTCTTTTGCTTTTTGCTCAAAAGTATTTTATGGCAGCACAGCGTATAGGAGCAAAACATAGCCAGATGACTAGAGGGGCATAATTTCATTGCACACGACCCCAACAGTTTTGCTTCTGTTTGACTGAAGGGAATATTATTAGTTCCGATATCGATCGATCAACCCATATAAATATCTACTCCAGTGGTTTCTTTTCTTTTGAAATTAAATTTGTAGCATGGAATATATAGGCCTTGCTAGCTTTATTTGCTAGGGTTTCTGGTACCGTTCGTTGCACATGAGCTGGTTCAGTCATTCCCTCAGCTAGTCAAAATCGAAATAGAATACGAGTCTAAAGAAACATAAAATAGAATAAGAACTTCTGTCTAGCCCAGCAGCAACAAATTAAGAAGAGGCAAACTTTTTTTTTTTGAGAATACCTTTCTCCCTATGTTCCCTTCCATACCTACTATATGCAACACATGGAAAGATAGATGGATGTATGGCTGTGGGAGGTCAACGTGCATATATATAGTAGGAAAAGCCTTTTTTTGTTCTAGTTAGACGGCCTTCGTCAGTTTTGCAGTCGCCATCGATATTCTACTTCTGGAAATAGCGCATGGGAGATGGTTATCAACCGGGTGCATTAGATGATGCCTTACACGTTGTTTTGCGGTGTTTCATTGTACTTTTCGTTTTCTTTCTTCTAATAAAACTTATGACAGACCTCTTGTCATCCTTTCGAAAAAAGATGCCTTACACACACACAGCACTGAAAAAGGGTATCTCTAATGGGTGGAATAGCTTGCATCTCTATATTAAATTCTTTATTCATGTATTGCTAGCTAGGTCTTGTCTAATAATTAATTAACAGAAAGCTAAAGTAGTGGAGATGAATGGAGGGCCGGCCTGGTCAGAAAACCAGTGAGTTTGTTGTGTTAGTGAAGATAAGCTTTGAAGAGTGAGATATATATAGCTAGATTGTACGTAGTCATCTTAAGCGCTTTCTTTTAGATGATTTGGTAGAACAATAGCTACTTTACTGTTGGAGATGTTGCACCGATGAAACTGAACAAAGACATGCTTCTAAGCTTGTTTTAGCATTGGATTTTAGAAAAGCTTATTTTTTTGTGTGTAGAAATCATGAATGCATCACCGCTAGAAAACGAAGCATCGTCCTTGGCGTTAGTACCGGCTGCATTTCGAGCCGGTACTAAAGCATGCATTTAGTACCAAGCCGTAAGAACAGTGCTTCGGTAAGTTATTTAGTATCGGCTGAAGCCACTAGCCGACACTAAAGTACGCCACCCACGCTTGGAGGCAATGACTAGATTCCCTCCGGCGGCTACTTAATACCGGCTGGTGGCTTCAGCCAGTACTAAATGGAGCCGAGACAACATAGTACCAGCTGGTGGCTCCAGCCGGTACTAATCTGCCTTCCCTATATCATAGCAGCTTCTTCCTCACTGAGCCCTAGTGAGCCATTTGACCGATCTCGGGCTTCTTCTTCTCCATGGCATTTTAGAGAGGAGGTGCTGCCCATTTTTCTTAAGATTTGTGGGGATTTCACTTATCCACGTGCTCTGAAGGTTAGCAACTTCATCCTCCTTTGATGGTCTTTATGCTTCGTTTTATGATTTATAGTTAGAGAAATTTGTGATTTTTAGAAAGAGTGAGAATGAGCATAATTTTTGATTTATACATTCATTTGAGATATATAGAAGGGATGACTTGAATTTAAGAGAAGGTTTTTTGGATAGTTTGCATGTAGCAAATGTAGAGTGATTTTTTTAATTATTTTGAAGTGACATGTATATGTATATATATATCATTATGCTAATAATATTGTTCAAGTGGAACGTGAATGCTAATTTTGATTTGAGAGAAGGTTTATGTGATGAAATGTCAAATTGAAAGTGAAAAAAAATATATAATTGGTATTTATTTTGTATTATGAAAGAATTATTTTAGCACTCTAATGATGTTCAGTAATTAAGTGATGATTAATTAATGTTTAATCCCTAGAAATGGCTTTGCAACATGATACATTGGAGCGCCGTGCGTCCGTTCGGGCGTCGGTACGCAATCATTTGAAGCGCACCGGATATTTCTTTGAGTTCTACCCTAAAGAGTATCTTGGACTCATTAGTGGTCGTATTCGTCGTTGGATTAAGAAAACATTTGATTGCCTCGCGCTATGTAATGCAAGGCGCATAGTGAGCGTGAATAAGATGTCGAGCTGCATGGTATGGATGATGATCGCGAGTTGATGGCTCAACGTAATGCAAGGCGCGAAGCATCAGTGATGGCAGAAATTGACCGTTCGGTGTCGAGAGTTCGCGAGGCGGTTCACGAGGCATCAGTCAATAGATCTCGTGAGTAGTTTGTATTAGCATGTAGCTTATTTGGTATTTTGCACCTTTTAATTTTATTATCAAATTTAATCCTTCATTATGTTAATATTTTAGTGTGAAATTTGGAAAATAACATAGAATATGATGATAGAAATGAAATTTAGTCCTTCATAATACTAATACTGTTTCACCGTATTTTAGAAAATACAAGTGTTTTTTGATCAACATGGCTGATGCTGCTCGAGGGAGTGGGGCCGGTGGGGGTGACCGTGGTTCGTCTCGAGGGAAGGGTAAAACTCCAGTAGGCCCTCATGAGAAGTCGAAGAAACTAGGAGCTTGGGTGAGGGCACAGCTCCGTTATTTGGAAAAAGCACATGAACAATATGTTGCAAGGGGCGAGGAACCTCCTTTTGACATTGAGGACCTGCTGAGACGTTATGCTCCATCACCACCAAACCCGGAGGTTTTAGCTCCGCCATCTTCTTCTGCGCCAGCAAAAAAATCCGTCAGAGCATTCTGCTTTCCCACCAAAGGATGGTTGAAGAGCTTTGTGTTGTTGCATGAATTTTTAAGTTGCATGTTGATTGTTGGGATATTAATTTGTGTTTGTTTGAATAGGATTTATGTTCTGTTGACTAAATTGTGCTGTATTTTGAGAATACGAGCATATTTTAATGAATGCTTTTGTTTAGAGTTTGGTCCTTTGTATTAGTAATATGATTTCATCATATTAAGAAAGATGTGTATCTTTGATTATAGTTCCTTATTAAAAAAATGTGAAGCCATATCCCATTGATGTAAATTGCTTATCCAAAGTGTACCTTAAAAAATATGATTGCAAATGGACCGGCAATGGATATACGGTGACCGGTGCACCATGGCGTGGATTAATGGTTTAAAGTCTTTTCTCGATGCGGCTGAGGCTCACTGGTCATGGAAAGGTTTCATGTGCTGTCCATACCACATCTGCAGAAATAACAAGAAATTCTCTAAAAGAAACACTCTACACGTCCACCTTATTGAAAGGGGTTTCATGGATAACTATACTATTTGGACCAAGCATGATAAACCTGGAGTTCTGATGGAAGAAGATAAAGAAGATGATGATAAAAACAATTCAGATTTGGCTCACTTATATGAAGCGGGTGCTTTTGATGATGAACCAATGGACGAGGCTGAAGAAAATGCCGTAGAAGAGCTACCATATGACGAACTAGTGAAAGCATCTAGGCCCCTAATTCGTGTTTTGGTAATTAATGACAACGGTTTGTGGATTAACAATTCTTTTTGAGAAAATGAGTATAGGTTGATCTACGGATGAATGAGAGTTATTTGTGAACATGTGGATTTTTGGAGACGATGAGAAAAGTTTGGGCTCAAGGAAAAGGTATAAAATAGGGTCTTTTGAATTTTACCGGTCACAAGGTGTTTAGTGGATGATAAGTGACCGGATTTGTTGGATAGATAGCCGTACTATCAAGAGGAGTCATGTACTCGTGCTTGACGGGTCTCTAGTGCCATTTTGCTCAAAATGTCTAAGTGCATGCATGAGGGCTAACTACGCTTTGCTGGGTTTTGAAAAAGAACATGTTTGAGTGCTGACTGCTCAAGCGCGGACGGTCCGCCCCTTGGGCGCGGACAGTCCGCTACCGTTACAGAAGGCTTAGTGGAAACCCCTTGTGTTTGGTGGACGGTCCGGTTCTCTTGGGCGGACGGTCCGCCACTCTAACTCACTTTCGTTCCAGAAAGGATGTTCTCTGGTCTGTCTGAATTGTGTGGCCCACGGACGGTCCGCAGCTGTGGTGCGGACGGTCCGCAGGCTCTCTGATAACTTGATCCAGAAACATTGTTGTCTCTGCCTATTCTTCTAGGATGAACGGCGGACGGTCCGCCCTTTGGGGGCGGACGGTCCGCTGGCTAATTTCAGATCTGTTCCAGAGACTCTCATGTCTCTGGAGTTGTGGAACTCTTAACTGCGGACGGTCCGCCGGTTGGGAGCGGACGGTCCGCCAGGGCTGTAACGGCTAGTTCTGACACGCATTAAATGCTCTCTGACTCTCTGGTTTATAACGGCGGACGGTCCGGTTTTTGAAACCGGACGGTCCGCGATCTCGTAGAAAAGACTGTAACGGTTAGTTTTTGATGGGATGTCTATATATACCCAATGCCCGGCCTTTGGGTCTCTCTCTTGGCCATTTGGACTGCATTCTTGACCCTCTAGAGCTAAGACATCCCTCTCTCTCACACACTTGCTAAGGATTTGCATTTTTGAGAGTGAGAGTGCTTCCTAGTGCATTGCATCTAGAGTTTGAGCTTTGTGGCACTAGGGAATCTTCAAGCAAGGATCATTGGCTTGTTACTCTTGGGAGTTGCCGCTCCCTAGACGGCTTGGAGAAGGTGATTTCGTGGAGCTTCTTGAAGGAGATTGTTGAGAAGCCCCGATTTCGGTTGTGAGAGGTTTTGTGCTCACCTCACCGAAGTGGTGAAGAGCAACTCTAGTGAAATCGAGGTGTGGAGTGGTTCCTTGTTTCTAGCCGGCTCAAGATCAAGAGGTTCTTGATAGAGGAGCGGTTGATTCTTGGAATCCACCTCAACGTGGATTAGGGGTGACCGGCAAGTCATCGACACCACGGGATAAATTTGTGTGTCAAGCTTGGTTATCTCTCTAGCTCACTTTAATTGTTGTTATTTTGAGCAATTTACTTTACTAGAACTTGAATTGTATTTTGTCACCCTAGGTTGCAAACCTTTCTAGATATAGTAGTAGCATGACATAGGGCTTTCTTTTGTTACTAATTAAATTTCTCTAGTGTTGTTGGTTTTAGTTTTAAACCGCCTATTCACCCCCCCTCTAGTCGGTGTTCTTGATCCTACAAGTGGTATCAGAGCTAAGTACTCCATTAATTGTGGATTTAACCATCTTGGAGTAGAACAATGACTAGTGATAATGGAATTCATGTTGGGAAGCCACCGTTCTTTGATGGGAACAATTATGATTATTGGAAGACTAGAATGTCGGCTCATATCAAAGCCATGAGTAGAAAGCTATGGAGAGTGGTAAATGATGGATATATCATTTTGGACTCAAAAAATTTGACACCCCTAGAAGAGGAAAATGAGATACTAAATGATCAAGGGGTCAATGTGCTCTTTAGTTCCCTTGGTGTAACCGAATTTAATAGAGTCAAGAGTCTCACAAATGCACATGATATATGGGAAAAGCTCATGGAAATTTATGAGGGCACATCAAGTGTGAAAGAGGCCAAGTTATACTTGCTTAAGGGCAATTTTAGTGAATTTACCATGAAGAAGGATGAGAGTATAGCCGAGATGTTCAACCGGCTAAATGACATTGTGAATGACCTCAAGGGACTTGGATTTGAGGTACCGGATGCGGATTTCAACCACAAATTTCTTAGATGCCTTCCGGAAAGATATGATACAATTGTGACCTTGCTTGTAAGTTCAAATGTGAAGACTGCAACTCCCACACAAATATTGGGAGAAGTTCTCACTCATGACATGTTCAAGAAATCTCAAGATGAAGCTCATGGGGGAGAAATTGATATGAAAAAGAAAAGTGTGGCATTCAAAGCTCAAGATAGCAAAAAGGAAGAAGAAAGTGAGTGCCAAGAAGAAGAATCGGATGAAGAGATGGCTCTCTTTGTCAAGAGATTCAATAGAATGATGAGCAAGAAGAACTTTGGCAAGAAAGGTCAATCATTAAGAAAAAATCCTTTTATAGACAAGACTTGTTTCCAATGCGGTGAAATGGGTCATATTAGTGTCAATTGTCCAAACAAGAAAGATGACAAGAACAAGAAAGACAAGAAAAATGATGAAAAGAAGAAGAAGAAGTTCATCAAGAAGAAGAAGAATGGTCAAGCTTATTTTGTTGAGTGGGATTCCGATGCAAGCTCCGATGATGATGATGATGATGATGATGACAAGCCATCCAAGGGAGTTGCCGGGATCGCCATCAAGGAGGCTCCATCTCTCTTCTCCACACCACATTGCCTTATGGCAAAGGGTGGTGCAAAGGTACAACAAGATGATGAACTTGATGAACTTTCATATGATGATCTTGTTGAAATGCTCAATGATGCCGATGAATTCATGACTAAAGAAAAGGCAAAGTTAAAGGAATTGAAGTTGAAGTTTTCTTCTCTTTAAGATTCCTATGAGGAGCTAAAGACTTCACATGAAAATCTCAAAGAAACTCATGAGAAGCTTGAGGAAGCTCACAATGCCCTACTTAATCATGAAAGAAAAGCAACATTGAGCATTGGTGTGAGTTGTGACTTAATTGATGATAAATCTTGTGGTTCCAGTTCTACTAGCTCTTTTTGCACCAAAATTGATGACTCATCTTGCAATGAATCTCTCATTATGGAAAATGATTTGTTAAAGAAAGAGATTACTTGCTTGACTAATGATTTGAGAAAGTGCTATGATAGTAGAGCCATGTTTAATCATTGTTGGGCAAGTCAAAAGTTCACCTTGAACAAGCAAGGGTTTGGATATATTCCTAAGAAAGGGAAGAAGGCTTTTGTGCAAACCAAAACTACCTTTGTGAAGAGTAGTGGTAAGTCATATTGTGAAAAATGCAAGAAGGTTGGTCATGTTGAGAAGAATTGCACCAACATGAAAGTCATATCCTTTAATTCAAGTTACATTCTTATGAGAAATTCAAATGGCAATGTTAGTGCAAAATTTGTTGGAATACCTATAGATGGTGCTAAAAAGAATGCCATTTGGGTACCAAAAGTCTTGGTTGCTAACGTTAAAGGACCCAAGAAAGTTTGGGTACCTAAAGGAGTTATCTCTTTATTGTAGGTAAACTACAAGTCCGGAGGAAGACATTGGGTACTTGATAGTGGATGCACTCAACACATGACCGGAGATCCAATGATGTCTTCCTCTCTAGATGAGAATGTGGATGGCTATAGTGATATTATTTTTGGTGACAATAGCCGAGGCAAAGTCAAAGGAGTTGGTACAATTTCAATCTCAAGCGATCATTCTCTTTCAAAAGTATTGTTGGTTGATTCTCTCAAGTTTCATCTCTTAGCGGTCACTCAACTTTGTGATTTTGGATATAAATGTAGTTTCACTAAAGATGATGTAGTTGTGACTAGCTTGGATGGAAAAAATCACATCTTTACGGGATTTAGATATGAGGATGTATATCTTGTGGATTTTGCTACTAAAGAGGCCAACTTGTCTACATGTTTGTTCACTCAATCATCTTTGGGTTGGTTATGGCATAGAAGACTTGGTCATGTTGGCATGAAACAACTCAACCGTCTCATAAAACATGATTTAGTAGTTGGCTTGAAGAATGTGAAGTTTGAGAAAGATAAGTTATGTAGTGCATGTCAAGCCGGGAAGCAAGTTGCAAATGCTCATCCAACTAAGAGTGTCATGTCAACCAAGAGACCATTGGAATTATTGCATATTGATTTATTTGGTCCTACTACTTATAGAAGTATTGGTGGAAATTGCTATTGTCTTGTGGTAGTGGATGATCACTCAAGGTATACTTGGGTTTTCTTTCTTCATAACAAAGCCGATACTTATGACACATTCAAAAAATTCTTGACAAGGGCCGAAAATGAATTTGAACTCAAGATGAAGAAAGTGAGGAGTGACAACGGAAGTGAATTTAAAAACACAAGAGTTGAAGAATGGTGTGATGAGAAAGGAATCAAACATGAATTTTCAACCAAGTACACTCCGGAACAAAATGGTCTTGTTGAGCGGAAAAATAGAACCTTGATTGACATGGCAAGATCAATGCTTTCCGAGTACAATGTTTTCGATAGTTTTTGGGCCGAAGCAATCAACACGGCTTGTCATGCGTCTAATAGATTGTATTGCCATAGATTCCATAACAAGACCCCATATGAGTTGCTTATTGGAAGGAAACCAAATATATTATATTTTAGAGTATTTGGTTGCAAATGCTATATTCTCAAGAAGGGAACTCGGTTATCAAAGTTCCAAAGCAAATGTGATGAGGGTTTTCTTGTTCGGTATTCATCTTGTAGCAAGGCTTATCGGGTCTACAACAAATCACATGGTATTGTTGAAGAAGCATATGATGTTGAATTTGATGAAACAAATGGGTCTCATAATGAACAAGAAAATCTTGATAATGTGAGAAGTGATGGTTTAAGAAATGCAATGAAAAATATGTCAATTGGTGATGTTAGACCAAGAGAAGAAGATGAAAGTGATGATGGTCATTCTATCTCTATTAGAGTTAATCCTTCAACCTCTACCTCAAATGATCAAGCACAACAAATAGTACAAGATTCTAGTAATGATGATTCTCAAGTACAAGATCAAGTTGGTACATCAAGTACACCTTCTTCATCAACTCAAGAACCCATCGCTCTTCAAAGAACTCATCATATTCTTGCAAAGGATCACCCCGTGGATCAAATTATGGGTGATATTAGTAAGGGTGTCCAAATTCGATCTTGCATTGCTTCATTTTGTGAACATTATTCTTTTGTATCTTTTCTTGAACCTAACCGTGTAGATGATGCTTTGAGAGATCCGGATTGGGTGAATGCTATGCATGAAGAATTGAATAATTTCACCCAGAATCAAGTTTGGGACCTAGTTGAGAGGCCTAGAAATTATAATGTTATTGGCACTAAATGGGTTTTTAGAAACAAGCAAAATGAAGATGGAGTGGTTGTAAGAAACAAAACAAGATTGGTGGCTCAAGGCTTCACTCAAGTCGAAGGTTTGGATTTCGGTGAAACTTTTGCCCCCGTTGCTAGACTAGAAGCTATTAGAATCTTATTAGCTTATGCTTGCTCTCACAACATAAAACTTTTTCAAATGGATGTGAAAAGTGCTTTCTTAAATGGCAAAATTAGTGAACTTGTTTTTGTTGAGCAACCTCCCGGTTTTGAAGATCCCAGGAAGCCAAATCATGTATATAAGCTCTCTAAAGCTCTTTATAGTTTGAAGCAAGCTCCACGAGCTTGGTATGAAAGATTGAGAGACTTTCTTATTTCCAAGGGATTCAAAATTGGTAAGGTTGACACTACCTTGTTCACTAAAACCATTGGTAAGGATTTGTTTGTTTGTCAAATTTATGTTGATGACATTATTTTTGGTTCAACTAACCCAAATCTTTGTGAAGAATTCGGTGAAATGATGTAATTTGAGATGTCCATGATCGGTGAATTGAGTTTCTTTCTTGGACTTCAAATCAAGCAACTCAAGGAAGGCACCTTTGTGTGTCAATCAAAGTATGTGAAGGATATTTTGAAGAAATTTGGTATGGAAGATGCAAAACCAATCAAGACTCCTATGGCCACAAATGGGCATCTCGATCTAGATGAGGGAGGTAATCCGGTTGATCAAAAGTTTTACCGTTCTATGATTGGTAGTTTGCTTTATTTGACCGCATCTAGGCCCGATATCATGTTTAGTGTTTGCATGTGTGCACGATTTCAAGCCGCACCTAGAGAATGTCATTTGACCGCCGTCAAAAGGATTTTGAGATACTTGAAATATACTCCTAATATTAGTTTATGGTATCCTAAGGGTGCTCACTTTGATTTGGTTGGATTCTCTGATTCGGACTATGCGGGGTGCAAGGTTGATAGGAAGAGCACTTCCGGTGGTTGTCAATTTCTTGGAAGGTCTCTTGTCTCTTGGTCTTCAAAGAAACAAAATTCCGTGGCTCTTTCAACCGCAGAAGCGGAATATATTTCGGCCGGAAGTTGTTGTGCACAATTGTTATGGATGAAGCAAACTCTTCTTGACTATGGTGTGAATTTTGATGAAATTTTGTTGTTGTGTGATAATGAAAGTGCCGTGAAGATTGCTACTAACCCGGTTCAACATTCAAGAACCAAGCATATTGATATCCGCCATCATTTCCTTAGAGATCATGTGAACAAGGGTGATATTAAGATTGATGGTATTGGCACGGATAATCAATTAGCCGATATATTTACTAAGCCCTTGGATGAATCTCGGTTTTGCAAGTTGAGAAATGAGTTAAACATCATTGACTTCTCAAATGTGGCTTGAAAACTAGCACATGTGGCAGATGGTTTTTCCATGTTTTCTTTGTTTCATTTTTCTGAATATTTTAAGGGATTTTTGAGCCGTTTATGACTTTTCATGATTTCACTCGATTTGTTTTTGAATTTTTGTTACAACTTGCTCATATGAGAGTTTGGAAGGTTTTCATGCAACATTTGAGATTTTTAGATTTTTATATGAGCAATGATCCCATGTTGAAGTTGGAATTGTGAAAATTGGCTGAATTCTGAGCAGATTGAAATTTGGTAGAGCGGACGGTCCGTGGGTAAGAGGCGGACGGTCCGCGGTTCATGAGATTTGTTCACCAGAGGCGCTGCAACTTATTTTGGGCCGCAGAAGTTATGGAGCGGACTGTCCGCGGGTACGTGGCGGACGGTCCGCGTGTCATGTGAACTGATCACCAGAGGCAGCAGTGTTACGAAGCGGACGGTCCGCGGGTAAGAGGCGGACGGTCCGCCGGTCATCAGGATTGATCACCAGAGGCTCTGCAGAGTTCATGTCCGCAGTGGAACTTCATCGCGGACGGTCCGCATGGACGTCGCGGACGGTCCGCCACTAGACAGAAAGATGGGGCCGACCAGACTTGGCTTATATTGGGCTGTCTCTTTCTCTCCTCTCACCAACCCGAGACATTCTCTCCAAAAGCTCTCTCTCTTTCTCTCTCAAGCACGTGGGGAAGACTTCAAGGTCAAGGATTTTTGGCGTGATTCACGGACAGTCCGAGCACATCCCCGGACTCTTATCGTGATTCTTCATCATGTCCTCTTGGTATTTCGATGAATCCCTAACTCTTGTTTTTGGATTTGTTCATTGGAAAGAGTTAGGGTTAGGTGCTCCGATCTATTTTTGGGCCATGGATTTTTGCAAATAGTTGGGGTACTTTGTTCCTAGTGATGAGGAGATGGTGTAGTATTAATTCAGTTGGTGGATTTGAATCTAAACTCAAATTGTGGATGGATCAAATGTTGGGGCGACTGTTGTGTTCATGCGCTGAACAGATGAGTCGCGGACGGTCCGCGGTTTGTAGGCGGACGGTCCGTGACGGCAAGCGGACGGTCCGCTAGTGTCTCGCGGACGGTCCGCAGGGGGCAAGTTTTTTCAGCAAGATTCAGAATTGACTTATATGCTTATGGATTGGATCTCTTACTTTTGTCATTGTTCTTATGGTCAATTCTTGGTCTCAGGCCACCTCGGAAAATTCTCAAAGCTTTCACATCAAAAATCAAGAAGGCTGGAACATCAAAGAGGCAAAGGGATGGTGATAATTTCGATGACTCGGACTATGCTCCTAATCCTAGTGACATGGCTGCAGCATCCTCAGTAGGTGGTGTTGGTGATGATTCTTCAGAGGAGGAATTTGAGGATTTTGAAGATGATGTTACTGTCTTGATGGGGCTAGATCTTCCTAGCCGACAGTGGACTGCTGAGAGCTATGCCAATGCTAGAGCAGTGAATCAGTTCGACATGCCTGTCAGACCCGGGGCCACCGGGCTGGGCATGTTATGTAGTCTAAGAGATTCAGCCCGTCTTATCTCTTCTTCATTCTGTTTATCTCTTGTTTATCCCGTTTAAATAGGAGATAGGGCTAACCAACACGGAGAGGATCTACTCGAGATCAGTTCTGGTGTGATCCCCCGGTGGGGGATGGTTAGCATCTTTGTAACTCTAGCTTCTCGGATATATAAGGGAGGTCAGAGACCCCCCCTAAAAAAGGAGATCATTAGGTCATTATACACCAAAGAGAATACAAACCACCATACAGGACGTAGGGTGTTACGCTCCGTGCGGCCCGAACCTGTCTAAAGTCTTGTGTTCTTTGCACCTTCGAGTTCCTGATCTCGACGTTCCCTCACCCAAAACTTACCACCTTGGGTATATCCCTCGGTGGGCAGCCGGTTAAACACCGACAGCTGGCGCGCCAGGTAGGGGAGCGCGTCGAAGATCCGCCGGCGAGCTCGATGGCAACTTTCAGTTCCATCAGGTCAGTACCCTCTCAGGGTACGACGTTTGTTTTTGGCTCGTGGGTTTGCGTCGCAGACGGTGCGGGCAACTTTCGGCGATTCCTCGTCGACATGACGCCGAAAACCGTCGCTGCGGATCCTCGCAGCGGCTTCGACAAGTTCATCGACGAGCTCGACAACTTGCCGCTCCATGCTTCCGCGGCACAGGTCGAGATGGAATCTGTTCCAAGCTCGACTTCTTCTGGTGCCGCGACAACTTCTCCTGGTTTGGACTCGTTCCAATTCAGGGATTCGCTGGGTCGGACTCAACCCGGCTTGCGCGAATCGGCCACTGATCTTCAGGAGGCCAATGCGCTCAGATCCCTCTTCATGTTAGAGAAGGATCTGGATCTGCTGCTCCGGGACGGAAACCCCGAAGCCACCGCGTGTCGGGGGGCTTCGGGTTGTTTTGGCCCCGGTGGTTTGGTGATCGCTTCCTCGCCAAACGGACACATCGTGCATTGGAAGGGCATGAAGCTCTCTAATCTACTCGAGGCAGAGAGTCGGCTCGTGGCTCACCTCGAGCCATTGCCTTTCCAGGAGGGCAGGCCGTTGGCCACCGCGGCGGAGGAGTCGACGGAGCTAGTCGACGAAAGTTCTCATGAGCTTTCCTCCCGCCAGGTGCTGATGGCCGAAGAAGGCGAGGACGGTGGGAATCTCCTCATCGACAACTTGGATGTGATATCCGACGATGAGATCACGGCCAACGCCGGTAACGAGAACGACGCCGATCGTGAGGCACGGAGGGCCAGGAACAGGGCCCGAACGATCCGGCGAAGGAGAGCTAACGAGAGAAGGCGATCTCTGCATCGCGAGCTCGACCCCGAGTTTGCTGCCGTAAGCGAGCGGGGCTTCAGGACCCCGGTGGCCAACATTGCCAGGGTCACGGCCATTCTCGAGCGCAGCCACGACCCGGAGGTACGTCAAGTGCTCCTCTTTGCGCAGAGGGCTTGGATCCAGTTGGATCAGCATCATCCGGCGTCAGTCATCCGGGAAGAGCGCGTGGACGAGAGCCGGAGCCAGGCTCGCAGTCGAACGACTGGTGGTCGTCCTCAAAATCCGATCAGCAACGACAACGCACGCGCGAGCCAGGCCCCTGGCGGGAGGCAACAGCCACCGCAAGGGGGTCGTCCGCGACAGGCCAGTCGACGACCTCCTCCGGAGGACCTGCGCCAGCACATCAATGACGGTCGCGACGCGCGCACCGTGATCTCCTCCAGGCGCAAGACTCGCGAAGAAGTCGAAGCTGAAGGTACTGATTGTAGCGATCGATTTCCTGCTTTCTCTGCCCGTTTCAGCAGCTACAAGTACCCGGAGGGCTTCAAGCCGATCGGCATCACCAAGTACGACGGCAAGCAGGCTCCCCAGCAGTGGCTTCGTTGCTACTCCACGGCCATTGACGTCGCGGGGGGCTCAAATATCACCAAAGTCGTCTACTTCCCGATGGCTTTGGACCCTGCGCCGCTCACTTGGCTGGAGAGCCTCGGCAGCAACTCCATCGACTCCTGGGAACGACTTAAGAAGGTCTTCATCGATAATTTCCAGGGAGCAATTACCCGTGCAGGTACTCGACACGATCTTGCCCAGTGCAAGCAGGAACGTAACGAGCTTCTACGGTCCTACACGCGTCGCTTCTTCGACGTCCACGCCACCATCGCGAACATCTCGGAGGAGGACATCATCGACTGCTTTTACAACGGCATCACCGACCCGAGCATATACAGAGATTTCGGGCGGAACAGGCCGAAAACCGTTGCGGGCCTTCGTGATATGATGCACGATTGGTCCGAGCAGGAGGAGAAGATGCGGGAGCGGTTCCCGCGGCGCCATGATAGCAATCTACGGCGCCCAAACGACAACCGCAGCGACAAAGGCCAGCGGGACTTTTCCGGGCCACCCCGGAAACGAAAGCCAGATGATGTCATCGCGGCTATCGATCGTCCTTCGTGGGGCAAGAAGTCGACAACTCAGGAGGAGTTCGAGAAGCTCCTACAAAAGAAGTGCCCGTGGCATCCAGGCGCCAACCACGCTGCCATCGACTGCTATCACCTTCGGAGGACGTTCAGCAATTCCGGTGGCGGCAGGAAGAACAAGAAGCCTGTTGACAAAGAACTCGAGGACGATGATCAGGAGGATCACGGGCGCAATCCGAAGTTTCAGGATGCGTCGAAGGTGGTCAATGTCATCTTCAGGGGGGACGAGGATTTCTGTTCCAGGCGGGATCAGAAGCTGCTCCTCCGGGAGATCATGTCCATCGAGCCGGAGGTACCACGACCACTCCGTTGGTCGGAGGTCCCCATCTCGTTCTCTCGTGATGACCAGTGGACGAGTTTCTCCGAGCCCGGCAAGTTTCCCCTGGTCCTGGATCCTGTGGTGGCGGAGGTCAAGTTACCAAGGTCTTGATCGATGGCGGGAGCGGGCTCAATCTCATATTCGTCAGCACTCTGAAGAAAATGGGCCTAGATTTTAAGGACATGCTGGTTCCCAGCAAATCCCCCTTCTACGGCATTGTCCCAGGTAACGCGGCGCATCCGCTCGGTACGGTGGTCCTCCCAGTTACCTTTGGCACGAGGGAGAACTATCATACCGAGTTTATCAAGTTCGAGGTGGCTACCTTCGACTCTTCTTACCATGCAATACTGGGTCGCCCGGCATTTGCCAAGTTCATGGCAGTGCCGCATTATGTCTATCTGCTTCTTAAGATGCCAGGACTCGGTGGAGTACTCACCCTCCGTGGTGACCTGAAGAAGTCGTACGATTGCAATCAGGAGGCGATCCAGTACGCCTCGACTACTCGCATGCCAGATGCTTCGGGAGAAGTACTCGCGGCCGCACAGCAGCTCTCCCAGACCGGGCTGGAGATTCCATCCAAGAAGGCCAACAAGTCGAGCATCCAGTCGACTGATGATGTGGCCCTCAAGACGATCCAGCTCCAGGAGGGAGATTCATCCAAGACCGCCACCATTGGTGCGGGCTTGGGTGACAAATAGGAACTCACGCTCGTCAGCTTTCTTCGGGCTAACCGAGACATATTCGCGTGGAAACCAGCGGATATGCCAGGGGTGCCCAGGGAGCTGATCGAGCACGCCTTGAATGTACACCCGAAGGCTACGCCTAAGAAGCAACGCCTGCGGAGGTTTGCCCACGACAAGCGTGAGGCCATTAAACGGGAGATCGCTAAACTTCTCGCAGCTGGATTCATTAAAGAAGTAATCCATCCAGAGTGGGTAGCGAATCCTGTCCTTGTAAAGAAAAAGAATAATGAATGGAGAATGTGTGTCGACTACACCGATCTCAACAAGCATTGCCCAAAAGATCATTTTGGGCTGCCGCGCATTGACCAAGTCATCGATTCGACGGCCGGGTGTGTCCTTCTTTGTTTTCTTGATTGTTACTCAGGGTATCATCAGATTGCGCTCAAAGAGGAGGACCAAATCAAGACTGCATTCATCACCCCGAACGGAACCTACGCCTACAAAACAATGTCCTTCGGGTTGAAAAATGCAGGTGCGACATATCAGCGGGCAATCCAGATGTGTTTCGCGGATCAGCTGTATCGAAATGTCGAGGCTTATGTGGATGACGTGGTCATCAAGACCAGGGAGTCCGATAACTTGATCGCGGATTTGGAGGAGACATTCGACAGTCTGCGCAGATTCCGGTGGAAACTCAATCCCACCAAATGCGTCTTCGGCGTACCTTCAGGGAAATTGCTCGGGTTCATCGTCAGCAACCGAGGCATTGAAGCCAACCCCGTGAAGATCACGGCCATCACTGATATGGAGGCTCCGGCCACAGTCAAGGATGTGCAAAAGTTAACAGGTTGCATGGCGGCTCTGAACAGGTTCATCTCCTGGCTCGGGGAGAGAGGACTACCCTTCTTCAAGCTCCTGAAATGACAGGATAAGTTTCAATGGACGGAGGAGGCCGAGCGAGCTTTACAAGATCTGAAACATCATCTGCAGTCACCTCCAATCCTCACAGCACCGTTGCCAGGGGAGGATCTACTACTTTACATTGCGGCAACAACTCTTGTCGTCAGCAGTGCTATTGTAGTCGAGCGAGGCGAAGAAGGCCATGCATTTGGAGTGCAGAGGCCTGTCTACTTCGTCAGCGAGGTCCTCTCCGAATCCAAGGTACGGTATCCCGCTGTTCAAAAGCTTTTGTACGCTATCTTGATCACATCCAGAAAGCTGCGCCATTACTTCGACGAGTACAATATCACTGTGATCACAGACTTTCCACTGGCGGATATTCTGCATAATCAAGATGCCACGGGACGTGTATCCAAGTGGGCAGTGGAACTGGGGGCTTTGTCAATAGACTTTAAGCCACGCACCGCTATCAAATCACAAGCTCTAGTCGACTTCATGGCTGAGTGGAGAGAGAATCAGGTCCCAACTCCAGTGGACAAGCCAGAGCATTGGACCATATATTTCGACGGGTCCCTCAAGCTCGACGGCGGTGGCGCTGGGGTTCTGCTTATTTCCCCACGAGGTGAGCAGTTGAAGTACGTCCTTCAGATCCTGTGGGCGGTATCCAACAATGAAGCCGAGTACGAAGCTTTGCTTCACGGGCTTCGTTTGGCGATATCACTAGGGATCAAGCGACTACTTGTATATGGCGACTCTCTTCTTGTTGTTCAGCAGGTCAACAAGGAATGGGATTGCAACAAGGAAACAATGGACGCTTACGTGCAGGAAGTGCGCAAGTTGGAAAGCAAGTTCTCCGGCCTGGAAGTTCATCATGTATTGTGGGAGCACAACGTCGGCGCGGACATCCTGTCTAAACTGGGGTCCACGCGCGCCCAGGTCCCGCCGGGAGTCTTCGTCCAGGAGCTCAACCAGCCATCGATCAAGTCTTCTCCGCAAGTAGCCATCGACGCGGGTCCCCAACAACCCGATCGAGAGGTTATGGCGCTGGAGGAAGACTGGCGAGGGGCTTTTATCGACTTCATACGAGATCAACGGTTGCCAGCGGGAGTCGACGCCAGGAGCGCTCACGCAGCTCGCATCTTGCGACGAAGCAAGGGTTTCGTCCTGGTCAACGACAAGCTCTATCGGCAAGGCGCCCGGTCAGGGGTTCTCATGAAGTGCGTCACCAAGGAAGATGGTTACGCCATACTGCGGGAGATCCACGACGGCGTCTGCGGTAATCATGCGGCTTCAAGAACGCTGGTGGGGAAAGCCTACCGAGCCGGCTTCTGGTGGCCCACCGCGGTGACCGACGCGGAGGATCTCGTGCGCAGGTGCCAAAACTGTCAATTCTTCGGCAAACAGACGCACGTTCCAGCTCACAGCCTCATCACCATACCGCCGTCCTGGCCTTTCGCCTGTTGGAGTCTTGACATGATTGGGCCCTTCACGACAGCACCAGGCGGTTTCACCCATGTTCTGGTGGCTATCGACAAGTTTTCCAAGTGGATCGAGTACAAGCCGATAGCCAAGCTCACACCAGATCGGGTCGTCGACTTCATCTTAGATATTCTGCATCGTTTCGGCTTCCCCAACTCCATTATCACGGACTTGGGATCAAACTTCATGGCGAACCAGTTCTGGGAGTTCTGCGAGAATGCTTGCATCGAAGTTAAATATGTCTCAGTCGCACACCCGCGAGCCAATGGACAAGTCGAGCGGGCGAACGGCTTGATAATCGACGGTCTCAAAAAGCGACTATATGATGAAAACAGCAAGAAGGGAGGCAAATGGGTGCACGAGCTGCCGCATGTAGTCTGGGGGCTTCGGACTCAGCCGTCCAAAGCCACAGGCCAAACACCCTTCTTCCTTGTATATGGATCCGAAGCCATTTTACCAGCCGACATCATGTGGAAGTCCCCAAGGGTCGAAATGTACAATGAAGGCAAGGCGGACGAGGCGCGGCAGTTAGAGCTCGATTCTGTAGAAGAAGCTCGTTGCACCGCTCTTGTCCAGTCAGCCCGGTACCTGCAGGGGATCCGCCGATACCACGATCGCAACGTCAAGGAGCGGTCATTCAGTGTTGGCGAATTGGTCTTGCGTCGTATCCAGGACGAATCTGGCCTACACAAGCTCAACTCAAGGTGGGAGGGCCCGTTCGTCGTCAAGCAGGTCACACGGCCAGGGTCGTATCGACTACAGTGCCCCGAAGGCCAGGACGTCCCAAATTCCTGGAACGTCCAACACCTGCGCAAGTTCTACCCATAAGCAAATGCCCGGTGATATCCGAATTCCCTGGGGGCTTGGAAGATCTCCTTTCCCCGATTCATATTGGAGGCTACGAGCCACAATATTCGGGCCGCACATTCCCTCTCCGGCGCACGACAGCCACGGCCACGGGCGAAACTCTCGTGTAAGCTGGCTACTCGTCGTGAATAAAGTTATGACTACATTCACAGCTTATCGACTTTATTTTTTGTCGAACCATCCGCTTCGGCTAAAACTCCTCGATATATCGAGTTCCGCCGCGACCTTAGGTGGTCGCACGCGATCGATGTCGCACTTTGTCCAACTCAGTTGATCCGCTCGACTGGCTAAAAAACAGCGCGTTGGAAAGGCTCGCATAAAGAGCCACCTCGCCTACATCCTGAGTGGCTGCACTCAGAACAGTCATGTTTTTGCCAGAAGAATGGCCAAAACGCGGCAACGACCGCACCTGCTCCTAACAGGCTCGATCCGTCCGCCCGGGTTTCACTCAGCTTACGGAGCGCGCTCACAAGCAGGAGCGATTTTCGACTACACTCAGAGTCGCTGCACTCGAGCTAGTCCTAACCTTTTGCCCTACGCACGGCAGCCCCGCGACGATGCTCGCGTTCTTTCCTAACGAGTCTAGACCTACAAGATCGGGTTGTGGATATCTTGTTAGACGAGTTCCTACACGGAGCTATGGCTACCTTCAGGGTCGTTGCGCCCAGGGGTAGTGTCTACTACTTGCGCCTTGAAAGCCTGGACACCCGCCCAGCATAGGCACATACACACACAAGTAGAGACATCAAAATAACCATATATACAAGGGAGTGATTACTTGTTTCTCATATCCTAATCCTGCAGCACACTATGTACAATTTGTTCTGCTACAGGTTGGGCTTCTCGCAGGTACTCTTCAAAACGCTCGTCCGAGCAGTCCGCCGCCATCCCCTGCGCAAAAATGCCTAGCTGCGCATTCGGCACGAAGGACTTTACATATGCGAGGGCGTTGCTCACGCAAGCGACTGGAGCTTCGGATAGGAACTTGAGCATTTTCTTCGGGGCTACGGAGTCGCTCCAGCAGGGGCCGCGGGCCAGCCTCGCCTTCTTTTGGGGGATCCACCATGTCCACCAGCTCCTGGGCGGCCCCCCGGAGGTCCTCCAGCTCCTTGCGCATCTGCTCGTCCTTTTCGCCCAGCGCCTTGACTTGCTGAAGGTAGTCGACGAACTGACGCTCAGTGTCGCCGATCACCTTCTGCAGCTTTTTGACTTCATCTGTACGACGATACAGCATATTCTTCACGTCAGTAAGCAGCTCCTCTTTGTATTTCGTTATTTTCCTAAGCTCTGCGGCAAGGGTACTTTAGCATCTAAGGAGACTCACTAAGGAAAAAGTACTCGAGGAAAGCGAGAGCTTACCTTGGTGCGCCTTTTTCTCTGCCTTGAGCTGCTCCTGGTACTCCGCTTGTTGCTCCTTGAGCTGTTGCTGGAGCTCGGAGTTGGCCTTCTCCATGTTTTTTAGGTCATTCTTGAGCAGCCAGGTCTCTCGAGTCCTTTCTTTCTTCAGTATATCAAGCTCGCGCTGCATATAGCAATTCTTCGTCTTCTCCTCGGAGATGCGCTTGTGCAGGGCACCTAACTCCCGCGCGTCACTCACAACCGCGCGGAGTTTATCCGACTTCTTCTGGGATTTGGTGATCACATGCTGCGCCAAAGGAGGAGAATGAGTCCTAAACAATTCATCAACGCGCGCACCCGGACCATTACCCGAGTATTACCATGGAGAAGTCGTATAACTCCTTGAAGGTGCTCTTGAAAGTCTTCACATTTTCGGCCGTCAGCAGAAGATCATCCACCAGGTCGGTGGTGATGATGTCCTGGTGCCCTAGCCCGGCCCTCAGCACCTCACGAGGACTCCCCGAGGGCCCGGCGGCTTCTTCGGACGGCGGCGGCCGGACACCTGCGAGCATGCGAAGTGGTCACCACATTATGCCCGGACCCTGGCATCAAGCCGCGGGCGGGTAAGCACGTACCTGCGCCACCGGTGGGAGCGGCACCAGGGGCCGCGACTTGTTCCTCGCCACTGGGCTCGGCTCCCTCTTGTCGGGACTCGGGAGGCGGCAAGTCGGGGAGCCCCGCATCTGCTTCTGGGGCCACGACTTGTTCATCGCCACCGGGTCCGGCTTCCTCTCGTCGGGACTCGGGAGGTGGCAAGTTGGGGAGCCCCGCATCTGCTTCAGGGGCCACCTTTGCGGGTCCGGGCCCCCCAGGCGCCGAGGGCTCGGGGGCTACTGCAGCTGAGGCAGGCGCCACAGCCCTGCTCGGCTCCAGCTGGAGTTGCACCGCACTTGCAGCCCTGGCGCCATCGACAACATGGTTATCCACGCGGGCACGGTCAAGATCTTCAAGCGATTGAAGTAATACTTACAGTGTCGACTTCTTCTTGGCAGCCTTCTTCACCCGCCAGGCCCGCCGAGGAACGCTCGTCGCTGATGGCGAGGCCTGGCCGGCTGATGGAGGGGTTCCCGCCACGGCAATTGTCACTGCCGCGGCGTCAGAGGAGCCTGTCTCCACCCTTTCGGGTTCAGATCCGGATGGCAGAGCAGGAAGACTGCAAGGGGGTGCTGTCAGTACTCAGCACCATGGAAACTTTGGAACTGGCCAAAACAGCAATTCCGTACCTGGAGGACTCGACTTCTTGAGCCTTGCGCTTGCGCACCTGGCGCTGGCCCTTCGGCACCGGTGGCAGAGCGCCGGCCAACTCCACGCTCTGATCGGAGGAGTTGTTCCCGCGCGGCTCCCCCACGGTCCCTCCGCTCGCCTGCGAGCCCACGCACTCCGTGGACTCGCTGCTGCCCTGAACCGCAGTATGGCGTGCCGCCTTGGTGGCAACAGCGGCAACAGGGCACGGACCTCCCTCGGCTTCTTCCCCCGCTGGCGAGTCCACGCGTTCGGCGGCCTCGTTGCGGCTTTGGGTCGTAGCAAGGCGAGCCTTCTTGGCCGCCGTGACTGCAGAAGGAAGGAGGTGATACGCTCGGGGGAGGTCCGGCTGCGGCGGGGTAGCTGCAGTACAGTTCTGAATGTCCCTGCGGAAAGTCCTTCAGTTCAGTACCGGCGCAGTAGTCGATTTCTTCAGCAAAAAGAAGTCGAGCACTTACCGGCGGGGGCGGATGTTGCGCGGAGTATAAGGTGGGTACGTACGGCATGGTGTTCACGTCCAGCAGCACCCGCTGCACCCGCCGGAGCGCGACTTCGTCTGGCACCTCCTCTGTGCACATGCGAGAAGGATCAGCAGGGCCGGAGTACTCGAAGCCCAGGCAACACCTCTGTTGGATGGGCTGGATGCGGCGCTTGTAAAAGGAGAACATGACGGAGGCGCCGGTCACCCCCTCCTTCTTCAGTGCATCGATGGCCTCCAGCAGCTCCTTGACTTGAATCATTTCCATGCCGGAGGGTTCAAGGTTCCATTCCCCCCTCACCACGGGCGGTTTGCTCGACTTCGTCGGCAGGGGGGGAGCATGGTTCTCGATGTAAAACCAGAGGTTTTTCCACCCAGGAAGGTTGGAGGGGAATCTATATGCAAGGTATTTTTCGCCGGCCTGCTGTCGCAGTTGGATGCCGGCGCCCCCTACCACGGCGAGTTTTTTCGTGGTTGGCTGGGGTTTCACGCGGAAGAGGAAGCGGAATAGATCCCAGTGGGGTTCAATTCCGAGAAATGCTTCACAAAAGTGGATGAAAATGGAGATGTGGCAGATGGAATTCGGGTTGAGGTGATGGAGCTCAAGCCCGTAGTAGTAAAGAAGGCCGCGGAAGAAAGAACAAGTGGGGAGGGCCAATCCCCGTTCGGCAAAATGGTAGAATGTGACGATTTCGTCGACATTCTCCATGGGGAAAGGTTCACGGAAAGAGGGGCGCCAGTTGACGAGATTTTTCTCTTGCAGCAACCCCTCAGAAACAAGTTTTTTCAGATTGTTGAGGGAGCACTTACTGTGTGTCCACTCCGCGGTTGTTGGTTCCGCATCCTTCTTCATTCCCTCGATCTCTGACTTCTTGGACGTCATCTCCGATGCGCCGGCCACGAGATGCTCGGGGGCTGCGGGGAGAGGGGCGGGGAGGTCGGGGTGGGAGTTTTTCTTGGGGGAAGGCGGCGGCGCTTGGTTTGGACTGGGGAATTTGGTGGCTCTTGATGGAATGCAGATTGAAAGCGTGGTTTTTTCCTACAGTTATCGCGGGGTTAAATAACCAGCGGAGTGGGGAAAGATACTGTTCTGAAGTTCAAGAGTCGTTTCGTGGAATATTCCGAAGATGAGGGGTCATTTGGTGATCTGATTAGATTGCACCTTTGATTAATCATTTTTTCAGGGCTAATTAGCCCGAAAAAAGGGGTTTTTCGAATCTTTGGTCTAATTACATCATTTGTACCATCGCTTCGGTCTCCCCGTAACGTGTCATTGTTTAGCCTGTATGCCACGATTTTTGGACCCTTATCTCCAACTTTGGGATTTGGATTCAAGGCTCGGGGGCTGCGGGGTACGTGGCATCGACTACTTATTTTTCAAATTTCTTTGAAGGGTAAGGAAGACTACAGACAAGTGGGACCCTCAGCCTGATCCTCCGATTCAACCTAAGGCTCGGGGCTACTCCATATGGAGTGCGATTTTGCAATCGCACGCCATATCAGAAATAAAATTCGGGGCATGAGCACCTCCTAGCTTCGATGCAGCCAAGCAAGTACTCGAAGAAGGACTTCAAGACGAATCATCGAAAGAAGTCGAAGACTGCTTCGAAAGTACTCGATAAGCCTGCAGTACTTAGCTACGAAGAGCTCGGGGGCTTGTCAGACCCGGGGCCACCGGGCTGGGCATGTTATGTAGTCTAAGAGATTAAGCCCGTCTTATCTCTTATTCATTCTGTTTATCTCTTGTTTATCCCGTTTAAATAGGAGATAGGGCTAACCAACACGGAGAGGATCTACTCGAGATCAGTTCTGGTGTGATCCCTCGGTGGGGGATGGTTAGCATCTTTGTAACTCTGGCTTCTCGATATATAAGGAGGTCAGAGACCCCCCTAAAAAAGAAGATCATTAGGTCATTATACACAAAGAGAATACAAACCACCATACAGGACGTAGGGTGTTACGCTCCGTGCGGCCCGAACCTGTCTAAAGTCTTGTGTTCTTTGCACCTTCGAGTTCCTGATCTCGGCGTTCCCTCACCCAAAACTTACCACCTTGGGTATATCCCTCGGTGGGCAGCCGGTTAAACACCGACAATGCCTTGTGACACCAACATCCTCTTTTTCAGAACCAAGGTACAACAAGATGCTTACTTCGGTCATTTGGTTAAGAAGACTGTGTTCAAACATTAAACCATTGACCTGGGGTATATGAGATCACATCCTGTCATGACTGATCTAGTGGACAGATTTGAGGAAATGGGGTTAGCAATTTTCTGCAACATAGATGTGATTGGAATGAAACAGTCATACGCCAGTTCTATGCCACCCTAGAGATTGATATGGTAGCTGGCATATTTAGATGGTCCACTGGGAAAAGAACATATTTTGCCACATTTGCTCAGTTTGTTGCAGCTAATCAGTTGGACTATGATTTCATCACCAGTGAGCAAAGCATGAATGTAGTCTTGGAAAATCCTCTAGATGAGAATGACTACCCCATGTACTATGAGCCTGCACATCTTGGTATAGCCAGAAGCTTTGGGGGAACTCAGGGTATGAGGCATCATCCTGCAGTGATCAATAAAATTGCAAGAGTCACATTCATGCCTAAGAGTGGAAACAAGGACAAGGTTAGAGGGCTCTATTGGAATGTGATCTCTCATATCATGAATGGGAATAGAATTGATGTCATTGCCTTAATTATGGATCAGCTTGCAGATTTAAAGCTCAATATGGAGATGAACTTATACTTTGCTCTATACATTATGTCCATCATCAAGGCAACGACCTCTTTCAGAGGCATTTGTGAGTGCAAGCATACTCCTTTTAGGCCCTTCAAGAACGATCATGCTTTTCTTATGAGGCCGTTGACTCCTTTCCCTGGAGATGCTGAAGCACAGGGGCATGGTGGTGATGACGATAGTGACGATGATGCTCACATAGGAGCAGCTGCAGCTCAGCATGGTATGCCACCACCACCCCCTCCCGTACAGCAGCAGTGGGCTCCTCCAGCTGGCTATTTTGATCCGTATTTTACATCCATGCAGGAAAATCTCTCCTCTCAGATTGCCGGGTTGACTAGTCAGATGCAGAGTCAGATGGATCTCAACTTCCAGAACATGCAGCAGCAGATGTTCCAGCCCATGATGGCTCAGATGCAGGGTGTTCAGGAGAGTTTACACTCAGATATTGCAGCTCTTGACTCCCGTTTTGAGGATTTGCCTTCGTCTGAGCAGGTTGAGCAGCTCGAGCAAAGGCAGCAGCATTTAGAGCAGCGCTTTGACACCTTCAGCACAGCCTTCACCGGGTTTTCTGACCACTTCTACTCAGTGTTCCCGGCTCCAGTGCCGCTTCCAGAGTTCTACCCGCACCAGCCGTTCTATCCACCGCCTCCTCCTCCACCGCCGATGGATTGATCTTTTTGGATATTGATGCCAAAGGGGGAGAAGGTGCTTTGGAGTGCTTTGATCTAGGGGGAGCTCATGGATTTCTCATGGAACTCATTCGCTTTTGCTTCTGCTTGCCACTAATATTTTAATTTGTGTTGAACTTTATTGGATGGACTTATGTTTTATATCTTGCGTGGATTTGGCTTGTCATTTGTGATGAACTATGTTGATGTATGCTACTTCTATTTACTTATGTTCATCTTGTAGTTGTGAGGCTATGGTAATCAAGCTAAAATTCATGTCATATATATTGTGTATCTTGTATGCCTCGATTTCCACTTGTAGGGAAAACTCCGTCAAAATGTTCATATATAAATATGTGTGCTCTGGATATTCATTCAAATTTATATGCACATATCAAGGGGGAGTTCTCTCTACTCATCGAACTTGGTGAACTTATTCATACAATATTCTGAAATTTTCAAGAAAAATGAGTAAGTTCTTCCAAAGTTCAATTTCAAGTTCACCTTATGCCTAGCGTATGAAGTTGACTTGAACACTTTTATCACTCCAAAACTTAGTGTTGTCATCAATTACCAAAAAGGGGGAGATTGAAAGCATCTAGGCCCCAAATTCGTGTTTTGGTAATTAATGACAACGGTTTATGGATTAACAATTCTTTTTGAGAAAATGAGTATAGGTTGATCCACGGATGAATGAGAGTTATTTGTGAACATGTGGATTTTTGGAGGCGATGAGAAAAGTTTGGGCTCAAGGCAAAGGTATAAAATAGGGTCTTTTGAATTTTACCGGTCATAAGGTGTTTAGTGGATGATAAGTGACCGGATTTGTTGGATAGATAGCCGTACTATCAAGAGGAGTCATGTACTCGTGCTTGACGGGTCTCTAGTGCCATTTTGCTCAAAATGTCTAAGTGCATGCATGAGGGCTAACTACGCTTTGCCGGGTTTTGAAAAAGAACATGTTTGAGTGCTAACTGCTCAAGCGCGGACGGTCCACCCCTTGGGCGCGGACAGTCCGCTACCGTTACAGAAGGCTTAGTGGAAACCCCTTGTGTCTGGCGGACGGTCCGGTTCTCTTGGGCGGACGGTCCGCCACTCTAACTCACTTTCGTTCCAAAAAGGATGTTCTCTGGTCTGTCTGAATTGTGTGGCCCGCGGACGGTCCGCAGCTGTGGCGCGGACGGTCCGCAGACTCTCTGATAACTTGATCCAGAAACATTGTTGTCTCTGCCTGTTCTTCTAGGATGAACGGCGGACGGTCCGCCCTTTGGGGGTGGACGGTCCGCTGGCTAATTTCAGGTCTGTTCTAGAGACTCTCATGTCTCTGGAGTTGTGGAACTCTTAACTGCGGACGGTCCGCCGGTTGGGAGCGGACGGTCCGCCAGGGCTGTAACGGCTAGTTCTGACACGCATTAAATGCTCTGACTCTCTGGTTTATAACGGCGGACAGTCCGATTTTTGAAACCGGACGGTCCGCGATCTCGCAGAAAAGACTGTAACGGCTAGTTTTTTATGGGATGTCTATATATACCCAATGCCCGGCCTTTGGGTCTCTCTCTTGGCCATTTGGACTGCATTCTTGACCCTCTAGAGCTAAGACATCCCTCTCTCTCACACACTTGCTAAGGATTTGCATTTTTGAGAGTGAGAGTGCTTCCTAGTGCATTGCATCTAGAGTTTTAGCTTTGTGGCACTAGGGAATCTTCAAGCAAGGATCATTGGCTTGTTACTCTTGGGAGTTGCCGCTCCCTAGACGGCTTGGAGAAGGTGATTTCGTGGAGCTTCTTGAAGGAGATTGTTGAGAAGCCCCGATTTCGGTTGTGAGAGGTTTTGTGCTCACCTCACCGGAGTGGTGAAGAGCAACTCTAGTGAAATCGAGGTGTGGAGTGGTTCCTTGTTTCTAGCCGGCTCAAGATCAAGAGGTTCTTGATAGAGCAGCGGTTGATTCTTGGAATCCACCTCAACGTGGATTAGGGGTGACCGGCAAGTCATCGACACCACGGGATAAATTTGTGTGTCAAGCTTGGTTATCTCTCTAGCTCACTTTAATTGTTGTTATTTTGAGCAATTTACTTTACTAGAACTTGAATTGTATTTTGTCACCCTAGGTTGCAAACCTTTCTAGACATAGTAGTAGCATGACATAGGGCTTTCTTTTGTTACTAATTAAATTTCTCTAGTGTTGTTGGTTTTAGTTTTAAACCGCCTATTCACCCCCCCTCTAGTCGGTGTTCTTGATCCTACAACTAGGTAAGGTGTTGCTAGATGCACAGAAAGATAATAAAACTGTGAAGGAGTTAAAGAAGTTTGAGAAGATGTCGGAGGATCACAAAAAGTTATTGTATCTGGATTGCAAACAGGGGCACAAAAAGTTGGGTAGCACACTGGAATTGTTCAATGGAAGGTAGCAAATGGTGTTACTGATAAGGGCTTTGAGGAGCTACTGGGAATCATAAAGAACATGCTTTCCGAGGGTAACGAAGCCAAAAAGGTTGTTTGCCCTCTTGGATTGGAGCTACAGATGATTCACGCATGTCCTAATGACTGTATCCTCTATCGCAGCGATGAATATGAGAATCTGGATGCTTGTTCTATTTGCGGTGCAAAGCGGTATAAGATCAGGCAAAATAATACTGGTGATGTCGGCGGGGAGCCAGCCAAGAAAAAATTTCCGCTAAAGTTATGTGGTATTTCCCTATAATACCACGTTTGAAGCGCTTATTCAAAAGTAAGGCACACGCTAAGTTGATACGGTGACACAAAGAAAAGCGCAAGCAGGATCAGATGCTGGGGCACCCTGCAGATGGGTCCCAGTGGAGAAACATGGATAGAGAATTCCCAGATTTTGAAAAGGATGCAAGGAACATAAGGTTTGGTTTAAGTATGGACGGAATGACCATTCGGCGAGTGGGGCAGTAGTCACAGTAAATGGCCTGTGACTCTATGTATCTTCAACCTTCCTTCTTGGCTATGCATGAAGCGGAAGTACATCATGATGCCGGTGCTTATCCAAGACCCAAAACAACCTGACAACGACATTGACGTGTACCTAAGACCATTGGTTGATGAACTTTTAATGTTGTGGAAGGAAGAAGATGTACGTGTGTGGGATTAGTACAAACAGGATACTTTCAACCTCTGAGCATTGCTATTCGTAACCATCAATGATTGGACTACACTTAGCAACCTATTGGGATAGTCGAACAATGGATACTAGGCCTGCACCCACCGTCTAGATGAAACTGATAGCTTTTGTTTGAAAAATTATCGGATGGTCGTGTATATGGGCCATCGTCTTTTTCTTCCCCTCAACCACCCCTTAAGAGCGAAAGGGAAACATTTTAAAGGGGAACTAGAAACTCATGCTAAGCCCATATTCCGTGACAGAAAGCATGTTTTCTTGATGATAAAGGATGTGCATGTAGTGTTTGATAAGGGCCGTGGCAGCCAACAAGTTCCAAATGATGAAAACGGACATGCACCAATGTGGAAAAAGAAGTCTATATTGTGGGAGCTACCTTATTGGGAAGTCTTAGAGGTCCGCAACACAATTGACGTGATGCACCTGATGAAAATCTTTGCATGAACGTGCTAGGTTTCCTGGGTACATATGAGTAGGCAAAAGATACAATGGAAGCAAAACATGACCTGAAAGAAATGAAACAACAAGAAGGCCTACGTTCTGAAAAGAGAGGCAATGGACAACACTACTTGCGTCCTACTAGCTACACTCTCAGCAAAGAGGAGAAAGAAAGCATGCTTGATTGTTTGAACAGTATGAAGGTACCATCCGGATACTCCTCGAATATTCAGGGAAGAATAAATATGAAAGAGAAGTTCACAAACTTAAAGTCTCATGACTGCCATGTCCCGATGGCACAATTGCTTTCGGTTGCATTGAGGGGTATTCTATCAGAGAATGTAAGATTGACAATCGTGAAGCTATGTTCCTTCCTCAATGAAATTTCGCAGAAGGCAATCGATCCAAATAAGCTCATAAAGCTATAGAATGACGTGGTCCAATGTCTTGTCAGCTTTGAGATGGTGTTTCCACCTTCGTTCTTTAATATTATGACACATCTACTTGTTCACATTGTGAAAGAGATAAACATTCTAGGTCTTGTATTCCTACATAATATGTTCCCTTTCGAGAGGTACATGGCAATCCTAAAGAAGTACATTCACAATCGTTCTTGTCCAGAAGGATGTATCGCGAAGGGCTACGGAATAGAGGAAGTCATTGAGTTTTGTGTTGAATTTATTGATGATCTTAGTTGGATTGGTGTCCTCGTGTCACGCCATGAAGGGATACTGAAGGGAAAGGGCACACTAGTGAAGAAATCTAATATGCACATCCCTTACAATGAAATCCACAAAACAAACTTTATGGTTCTACAAAATTCATCCCTTATGGCACCATATGTGGATGAGCATATTAATATTGTACAATCTGAAAACCCAGGGAAATCTGAGGCCTGGATTACACGTCATCACATAGATAGCTTTGCTGTTTGGCTCAGACAAAAATTCATTGGTGACGACACAATTGATGAACAACTTCAATGGCTGGCTAGGGGAACATCGATCACAATCATGCAATACCAAGGGTACGAGATAAATGGATATACATTCTACATGAGATCCCAAAACGGAAATAGCACGAACCAAAATAGTGGTGTGCGTATAGATGCAATAGGCAATGATAGAAAAAAGGATAGCTATTATGGTGTCATAGAGGAGATAGGGAACTAGACTATGTACCGTTGAAGATTCATTTGTTTCGCTACCAATGAGTGAACCGAGCTGGAGGAGGCGTAATGATAGACCGGTATGGGATGACAATAGTGGATTTCAAAAGATCGGATATAAAGACGAACCATTCGTCCTAGCCAAGGATGTAACACATGTGTTCTATGTGAAGGACATGTCAAGAAAATCTAAGACAAATCATGCCAAGTCCGACGATGAGCCAAAACGCCACATAGTCCTTCCAGGAAAAAGAAAAGTAATTGGAGCCGAGGAATTTTGGACAAGTCAGAAGACCTTGATCAGTTTGATGACCATCCTCCATTCTCAGTCGATGTTGACCCAGCATCCTGTTATCCAAAGAGAACGCTTCTTACTTACACCGCGATCACAACCAAGGGACGTTTGTCAAAAGGAAGATTATCAATGTTCCATTAAACAATGATGAGTAGTTTCGTGTAAGCATTATGTTATATTACATAGTAATGTATGTATGTTGTGGTACTACCTCTCGAATAACGTTGGACTCAATATGTTGAATTCGGACATTTGGACTCAATATGTTGAATTAACTGCAAAAAACTATATTTTTCTTGTGACCAAATGATGTAAAGTACAATATTTAATTTTTGCATGGTCAAAATGTTATATATAGGCATTTATTGTGCCTATATTTAATTTATTACACACAAAACATATTTTAAACACTTACAAAAGATAATTTGGACTCAATTAACTGAATAGAAATATATTTCATGTGACCAAGTGATGTAAGTGTACACTACTATAATTTTGCATGATCAAAATATTATATTTTTTTAGTTTTTATGCCTTTAGTTAATTTATCAAAAATTAAAAGCATCTAAAACACCTATAAAAGAAAACATGATAGAAATAGGAATTTGGCTATTTAGTATTGGGCTAAGGCTTTGCTCGGTACTAAACTCCGGGCCGTAGCTTTGCCCGGTACTAAACTTGTGAGCCAATATAAGGGCCAACACTTAGCGTCGATCGGCATTTCGATCTCCCGCTCATCCCCATCGCCGGCCGCCGTCTCTCCTCCCTCCCCGACGCTCCACCTCCCGTCCGCATGCCGCTGCTGCTATGCTTCCGGCCGGCCGCACTCCCGTCGTCGCTCTGCCTCAGCGCTGGCCCCACCGCGGGCCGCTCACGCCATGCACGTACATCATCGTCGTCCCCAGCGGCATTTTGGCCCGGTGTTGCTGCGCCCCGACCAACTGCCTGGCCAGCCCCGCATTGTCATCCACCAGTGCCGCGCCACGCCCTCCCTCGCTCACCACCATGCCGCGAGCTCCTCCCCGTCCACCGCGCCAGCCCCTCCTCGCCCACCGCCACCTCCCCTCACCGGTTCCAGCACCGCCGGCACGTGCCCGCCCCGCCACCTGCCTTGGCCCCCGCACGCCCGCCCCACCACGGCTGACATAAGCCCTAGTGCTGACGTCAACACTACTATGTGCTGACATCAGCTTTTTTATTTCTTTTATTCAAAATTTTTGTAGATATGGTAGAAAGTTGTAGAAAAATTGTAGCTAATTTAGGAAAATGTAGAAAAATTTGTACACAAGTTAAAAAATGTAGAAAATTTATTGAAAATTGTAGGGAATAGTAAAAAATTGTATAAATATATATGATGTACAATTTCATGTATTTATTGTAGAAATTGAAGCAAATTGTATAAATATGACTTGATTAATTATATTATTGTTATTATATTCCTAGAAGATATATTTTGTTTGCACAGGAATCGAAATAAGACCTAGTGATGACGATGAGAGTTCCTTCACAATATAATTCATGAAGGAACCCAGCACCCACCGTCCCTCGAAGATGATGCACCCGAGGATGACGGCAGCCAATATCTCAACGATACTGGCGATGTCGATACTGAGTAGCTAGAAATTGCTCAGGATCAGGTTGAAGCCGAGGTATATGGAATTCATGCATATATAAATGCGTGTATTAATAGATATTTTTCCAGACATCTGGATCAAGGAAGCCAAAACAGAAACGAGGCTCGAAGAGAAAGATGGAGGGGCGTACCAACATCACCTTAGTGGACTCAGACGGTGAACCAAAGGGTCCCAAGGGTGTTGATAGGACAATGGTCAATCAATGTGAATATTATGTCAGGGAAGACGTCCCTATTAGCTACAAGCTATGGAAGAAAAACAAAACCACTGATAGTGATGCAGATGTCGTCTCGATACAGAGAAGGAAATGTTATGGTGAGATTTGAAACAACACTTCAATTTTCCAACTGAAAAAGAGGAAGTCTTCAAGAAATGGGTCATGAAGAAGATGGCTATTGCTTTCCAGACGTTCAAGAAAAACATGAACAAAGACTACATCAAAAAGGGCCTCACGCTGACTTTGAGAAAAACTTGAAGAAGCAACATCTTTTTGGGATGAATTCGTGTAGTACAAGTTGTCTGAGGATAGCGAGGAGTGAACAATACGGAACAAAGAGAATGCAAGCAAGAAGAAGCACTTCCATCATCTTGGGCAGGGAGGTTATTTTTTAGCAATTCCGAAATGGCAGAAGATGGAAGAAGATCTGATTGCAAGAAGAATCGTATCGGCGACTTTCAACTGGCCAGTGCGGGCAAAGTATTTCTACTATGCTCATGGAGGCACACTAAACATGGAAGATGGATTGTTCGTGACTACCGATTGAATAAGAGAAGCGGCCGACAGGCTCAAAACGGCAGTAAAGGCTATTGATGAAGGCACTTTGAAGCCTGACAGAGAGAAAGATGAGCTGACATACGCTCTTGGGACATTGGAACACACATGATGTGTCCGAGGCATGGACGTAGTTCCATGGAAGCATGGCTGCAGTGGAGATATTGAGACTTATCGAAGCTGAAGTCGAAGGAAGGCTGAACAGAAAGAGAAGATGCATGCCCTTGAAGAACGAGTAGCTTCGATTGAAGGTGCATTGGCAGCTAGCCAATGATTACAAGAAGCTCCATCAGCTCCTAATATGGAGAGCAGCCAATGCTCTCAACGCTGCAGCAACGTCGCTTCCACGGAGCACCTAGCTGCAGACCGAACTAAAATGGTTGCAGACAACCAACAATGTTACCCTGTGGATGACATCACTGTGAGGACCCCCTGAGAGCCTCTTTATCAGCAAAGGAAAAAGATCAAAGTAGTGGCTCACAATATTGTTGAAGTACCTATCCAAGGCGGGACAATTCATGGCGCATCGATTCCTGAAGGGTATGTTAGAGTCATGGTTGACCGAGTCGAGAAAGGATGGGAAGACCTCAACCTCAAGATCCCTGGAGGTGATGGAGAAGAGGAACTATAACATGCCCTCCACACTTGGTTCTGTTGGAACAAGTGCTACATAAGATTTTCGCAAGGAACCACAGATTCCACAACATTGCCTCAGAACCCAAGGCCAAGATCGCCAACACCACCAAACAACATGGGTCCATCGTCACCACCTGCACAGAGGGGCCCCAGCATGGAACTGCCATCACCATCTCCACAAAGGGATCCTAGCGTGGATCCGCGGTCAGTAACCGCTCAAAGGGACCCCAGCATGAGTCTGCTGCATCCTAAGGTGAAGAAGAACACAAAGGCTTGGGTCCCGCCACCGCCACCTCCTAAGGCGAAGAAGAACCCAGCTAAGAAGAAAGAGAAGCCTCAACCTCCGAAGTTAGCATATGAAATGACTAACGAGGAATTGAATGCACACGTGAGAAAGGCGGTTACCGATCACTTCGCGCCAAGGAAGCCTGAGCCGAAGCAATCAGTGGATCCAATTGGTTAGAAGTTCTTCGTAAAGATGTGCCAACCAAGCAAGAAAGAAACACTATCGGACTACTACCGCTCAATCACAAAGTCTTATTAGAAGAAGAGTAATCGTCGGTACAACCAAATCCCTCAGCTTGAAGAGCAACCCAAACAATCAATACCTCCACTAAAAGTGCTTTCAAAAGAGAATGAAGCTAGAGCTGAGTTTGTGGTGGAAACGAATCTCACGAAAGCTCAACTCTGAGGGGAGGTTCCAATCTTGATCCACCCAGGGGCAGGAAGAAAACCATTTGTATTGGGTGAACCTCTTATGTGGCTAGAGTTGGTGGAGATGCTACCAACGAGAATGCGTAAGTTGCATAAATGGTACTTGAAGGCCTCTGCAGATGGAGATGTAATGTTCGCATCTCGGATTAAAACATACCGATTTATATCGGGGGCTCGCTGACGTATGGATCGTGTTTGTGAGTGTTTAGTTTCTATACCATCAAGACACCCTGGACAAGTCCCTTATCAGTGCATTTGTTATATAAGTGTTTCCTCTCATTTCTATATTCTAGTTCTACTACTTCTATGCTTTCTCATCCCATCTTTTGTTTTGTATCATGTATAGGATGAAGGTGCAAAAATGCCGAAGAAGTGGGTACTATAACATCAGCTTCATGGACCCGGATATTATAAACGAGAATAATGTACTCAATTGGCGAAATCAGACCGAGAACAATATATTCATGGCCTTGGATGGGTAGAATACTTATAAATTCATTCTGTTGCCGTACAACTTCAAGTAAGCCCTTCGACTCTTTTTTCTATGCCTTCAATTTGATAATAAGTATATCCAACATTTCATATGTATATGTGTATCAACAGTTTTTCTTGGATCTTGCTCTCTATCGAGGTTGAACAATCCTGAGTTGTGGTGTTCGACCCTAAGGACAAACCGATAGAAGAATATCAAAAGCTCATAGACATCCTTCAAAAAGCATGGGCTCGCTTCCTCAAAAACCACATAGGAGTTACAGAAAAACCCGGGTGCGCTTTATATCAAAACGGTCTTTCCGGTATGAGTACAGTTCGCACATCTATTTCCATTTCTTTAAACACCATTAATATTTCATAACCCATGTATGTGTTTGTATGTGGATATATATATATATATATATTGTTTAAGAAAGGCGGAAGGAAATAACTTATGCGGGTACTACGTATGTGAGTTCATCCACATGTTTTGCGGTCCAAAGAAAATAGCGCAAAAAGAATTCGATGTAGGTAAAGAATTAAGAACAATTTCTTTCATTTAATTCTGTACATGTATTGATTTTTTAAAAAATGATGTTTGCACGTGATAGATCTTGCGAATGAAAGATGATCTCATCGAACAGAAAAGAATCAAGGCAATTCAAGAAGCACTCTGTGGATTCCTGCCCGATGAGGTCATAAATTCCAAGAGAGAATTTTATGAAAATCATAGGATAAGCGTGGGTCAATTTGATCCAAACAGGGCCGACGACAACAATGAAGACTAGTAATATTCGATGAACACTAGTAATATTTGAAGTACTTGTAAGGAAATAACTTGTAAACTACTTGTGTGGCTACTTGTAATATTAAAGTGTATATAAATTGTATATATATATATAGTCGTCTTTGCTATGCTAGTTATGAATACAAATATGAGTACGAATATGAATGCTAGCTATACACAAACAGATATGAATACGAATACAAATTCGAATTAAAACTAAAAAGAAAAAGGAAAAGAAAAGAAAAGAAACATAAGCAAACAAATAAAATAACAAAGAAGTTAGTACTGGCTGGTAACACCAGTCGGTACTAAATAGCCACTCCAACCATACAGTGTGGCGAGCAGTTTAGTATCGGCTAGTATTACGAGTACTAAATGCGCCATTTAGTACCGGGCATTGCGTCCGTGTTGACGTAAAAATCTACACAACAGGCCTGAGAGTACTGTCCACCAAGCTCAGGCTGCAAACCTTCGGTGACACCCTAGGTGTCAAAATTGTAACACATTAGGAAAGAATGTGTAATGTAGGTATTGAATTGAGTGACATTGAGTGAATGTGTGGAAATAAAGACTTATGTGTAATTTTTCAAAAATATGATTCCTTTTATGCAAAATATTTGAATTACAAAGGTAACTTTTAAATTCTACTTGGGGTTAAAGTGTAAGAATAATAGTCATCATTGCAGTACATAAAATTTGCAATTAAGTCCAAAAATACATGAAATTTACCCTAATAAGGATAAAAACTTTATAAAGTTTGAATTAAGTCCAAGGTTTTAAAATAAAACTCTATGCTTTGAGTTTTTGAATTTGAGCCCTAAATAAAAGTTGTAGGTTTTGAAAAGTTCTACAAATTCATGTTTTGACCATTTTCTCATTTGGGATATAAAACAGTGAGAAAATCCTTTTTTACATCGAGGACCCTGGAATTTTTGAAATTTCACATCAGCCCCTAGTGCCCCCCCTTTCTTCTTCCTCTGCTTCCCCCTTTGCCGCGCAGCAGCGCCGCTGGCCGCCGCTGCAGCTCTATCGGTGCCACCTCCTGCCTCTGGCAGCTCCCACGCGGCGACCCCAGGCCGGCCGCCGCTCTAGCCCTCTCCTCTGGCCTTCTCCCGCACGCGCCACGCCGCCCCGCCTCTGCCCGAGCATCGCCTGCAGTCGCCACGCACGCCGTCAGCCGCCATTAGCTGCTACTGCTCGCCGTGCCCTCTCCTGGTCTTGAAGCACGCTTCAGGACGCTCCTCGACTTCTTCTACCCCCTCACGCGCCCGCTGTTGCCTTCTTCTTTCCTCTGCTCGACTACTTTCGCCGGATCTCCTCCGCCCGACCGAGCTACCACCTCGCCGTCGCCATGGCCAGCACCCCAGCAGCCTATAAAGCCCTCTCTTTTCTTGCCCCGGCGCTTCCTGAGCTCACTCTTATGCTATTTCACCATTTCATAAGCGCAGAGCAAGATCGCAGCCCCGGATCCACCATCGCTGCCCGTTCTTAGTCTCCGGCGAGTTCTGCTCACCGTGGGCAACCGCCATCAGCCTGCCCCTGCTCAAATTGATCCCCGAGCAAGCTTCCTCATCGCCTATCGGTGCTCCCCGAACCTACCCCGACGCCAATCCTCGACTAGATCGCCCTACCGCCGCTCGCCGTCGAGGTTCTTCTCCGCCGCCGTTCGGCTCACCGTATATCCACCGCTCCAGTCGTTCCCCACCCTCGACAAGTGTACCACCCGAACCACATCACCCCGACGCAGCTTATAGACCACATCTCCACCCCTCTCCGATCTCCAGCATGCCGGAACACTGCCGCCATAGTCGAGCTCTATCGCCGCCACCCCGGGTCACCGTCGTTCCACCCCTCCGGTCGACCCCGACCTTCACATCACCTAGCAAGGTCCGCTCTAGCCCCCTGACCCTTCCTGGCCGGTTCCCCCTCACCCCGGCAAGACTCGGCTCTTCTTCCCCGATGAGCCAAGGACTCGATTGCAATGATTTAAATCTTTCTGAGGGCCTGGCTGCATGATTCCAGTCATTCCCTTCAATTTAAATCAGTGATATTTAGAAATTCGTAAGAATTTGTAGGAAATTCAGAAAAATGTCAAACTAGTTTTGTTTGAATCCATGTAGCAAACTCTACAACTTTTGTGTTATAACCTTGGGCTGAATGAGTGGATATTTTGAATTAGAATAAATATTAGGAAATATATGTGCTAATTAGATCTCTTGATCCATAGCTATACTGTTGTTGAAATTTGAAACCTAGGATGTGTGTCTCATGTATAGCTTTATGTAAAGTTTGTAGACTCAAAACTGTTCCCTAGCTATGATGTTTAAGTGTCTTTGTTTTATATTGATGAAAGCTTTAGGATTTATTCAAGGGTGAATCTGTAAGTGTTTGTAGCTGAAAATTTTAATCTAACTTTCTTTCAGCATGTATAATCCATGATAAAATTTTGAACATCAGTAGCATAATGTAGCTTGAATTATGAATCTAGGCTTAAATTTACAGGTAATTCATGAATAATAGTTCTGGTTGATGAAAATTTATGAAATTAAATTAGAGTGTTACATTTAAGTAGAGTAATATGTTCACCAAATTTCAGCATAAGATCTTGTGTAGAACTTCTGATATAAATAGATCTTAATATCACAATGCTGTTTTTGTTTATTTTATAGCATAATTGCTATAAGGATACAAATCTTGATAAAATCATAGTAGCTTAGATTCAGATTAACCTTTCTCTAGTAAAATATTTATCCTTAGGTTTGCAGTAGATCAAACCAGAAAAATAGTTCATGATCTAAATAACTCAGATCACATGTCATTTAATGCAATTTGGTAATTATGTTTATACTCGATAAATGATTGCACAGTATGAGAATAGATGATATGTTTGCTAAATAGGATGTTTGCATATTATATAGACTTGACAACTCTCACTGACGGAGATTACCAGCTGATCCCGGAACCAGAAGAAGTAATTTCTGAAGACCCCAGAAATGTCACCAGAGATTTAACAGAAGCCCTGAACCCCAGTTCGGAAACTTTTAGTAGTGACATCTCTAACCCCAGCTCCACCAGCGAAGGCAAGCCCTGGACATAAACCACTATTTTTACTACACTGCAATTTATATATTCGTGTATATCTACTTGTGCATTTAAGTTTCCAGGAATTGTATTGAAACCTTAGTTGCATATTCCTAGGAACCTATGTATTGAATACTAAAATCTGAGTCCGACTAGCCGCTAAGCTAATAAGACCGGTAGAAGTCGAGTGATGCCCTGTCACTCGCGAGCTTTATAGGAGTTGCAATATTTACATTCCTGCAACCACTATAAGGATGACGGATGGGGTTATGATTATGATTCATGACCTTGGCAAAAACCCTGTCTGTGTTGATAAAAATTTGATAAGGTCACAGTGTGTGGTAGCGGTGGTTAAGCGTTTGAAAGTACTAGCCACATGCCACGAAATATGGTAAGCGGTAAGCCTAGTAACCGATCGGCCCGAGGAGTGGACATACCCCCCACCACTCGTAATTTATTTTTTCGCACACGCACCGACGTGCGGGAGTACGTTCCGCAGCGGATGAGAGTACGTCCTACAGTCACACACACTGTAGGGGTACGTTTCGCACATCGGACAGGAGTACGGTCATGTAGTCGCGCTACAGGCGTACGTCCTGCACATTGGATGTGCGTATGGTCCTACAGTCGCTTGTGGTGGCACTGATCCACGAGTCCGAATGAAAGGCAAACGGTTGCTTCGGAAGAATCGTTGGATGTTCCAAGCGTGTGAGTTAGGTTTACCCTTGCAAGGTTTGAAATTCGATTCAGAATCGTCCGTTTCTCGCGGAGATTGAGACTGCTTAATCCCTTTGCCACATAGAGTAATAAGAGCAACCTTATGATGATCAAAGATGATGATTGTTAAAAAGTTCTACCATGCTTGATTAGCTTTAGTTGCTTACATAGAATGGATAACCAACTAGAACCTGAAAGCTAAAAGTTGAAATTAAGGATCTACTCTGAAAGCTAAAAGTTGAAATTAAGCCTTCATAGTCTAGCTACATGGCTAAGTATACCATGAAACGGGTAAGCCTTGCTGAGTATTAGAATACTCAGACTTGCAAATTTAACTATATTTCAGGTAATCCCCCTGAGGACTCTGCTCTGCCTGTGCCTTGGCTCTATGCCCTTTCTGATGGTTGGTCCGTGGAATGGGATCCGTCCCCGGCCAACACAGGTCCCTCCGAGTGATGTTGAGCTTGGGCTTAGCTCAATATCCGTTTCGCGACATCTGGGAGTGTTGTGTTTTATATTCCGCTGCAGATACTCTAACTTTGAACAGTTTTGTATAAATTCGTACTAGTTAGGTCTTGCTACTATATATGTATGAATACTAATGTAATATTATGACTGCGATGTAAAATTTTTGGTGATTGTATCTCTGGACTCGCCTTAATGCGAGGTACCTTGTTTTGATCCTGAGTTAGTGGTTTTATCGGGACTTTACCCGACAGACCATGGGGTTACACCATTTGAAGTGCAGTTGAAGTCCTTACTGCCTTCCGAGAAAGGATCAGCGCACGAGCCGGTGTAATTCAGGTTGCTTCTGCCACAGCTGGTATCAGAGCTAACAAGTGTACACTGGATATATGAATTGCCTTAAAAATGCTTTTAGTATAAAAATTGGACAAACAACGTATTTTACAAAACTACGTTGGTTTTGTTAAAATTTGACTTCTAGCATTACCTTTCTGTTAAAACTTAAATTCATGCACAACCAAACCTTACATTCTGTAATGACGTCTTCGACGATGAGGTAAGAAGGTAAGGATTCTCAGCTAACTGGGGAGTTAGCATTCCCGTTGGTGATGCGAACCGAACGCTGTTTGTCAAGTAGTGACCTACTTGAGATGCTGCCAATATATCAACTTCGGTTGATTATATTGGGAGTATATGGTTAGGCGCAGGGTATGGTGATCGCTGTTCATACCCCCGCATTTTGCGGTACCCCCGTGAATACGTTGTTTCGATAACGTATGTTAACATTGTTTGTGCGGCGGTAATTGTACAGATACTGTTTCTATAGTGAACAGTAATGTTTAGGGACGCTTTCAAGACATGCTGGTATGAAAGGTTCATGATATACAATTGTGGTTTTTTGCAGATACGCTAACCACGAATCGATAGGTTTGAATGGATAGGACTTATCGACTAGATACTATAGGGAGAGACGTATTTATAATTATGCCACTGTAACTAATTATGTAAGTCCAAAATTATTTGGCAGTTGTTTGGTTTGTGAGGATGTTAGTGCGTGCATGCATCTTTGAATTGTTTGTAAATTAGAACTTGTGCTTATGTTGTTATGGGGATACCTAGAGTATGGTTATCCACAAGTGCAGCCTAGAAATGGTCACCCAGATAGCCATAGGGTTTAGTATCTCGGCATCTTTATTTCATCTGCCAAATCTATCGTAATTATCTAATCTCCATTCCTTGCTGTGACCAGAATCAAATATCTTGTTCCATTTACCTTGTGAGTTCTTAGTTGGATGTATATCTTGGCGCATTCCAACATTTTCTTGAGCTTAATTCACATTTTTCCGCAGCCTTCTTCAAACTTTCAGAAATTTATATCCTATCTAACATTTGAATCCTTTTGATTTAGATGGCAGATGTTCAGCGGATCTATTGTGATGCTGAGGGATATGCTCACACCGCTTGTTTTCATTGGGCGGGGTTTCTGAGAATTTTGTGGGATACACTTCGTATATTTCACTACCGGTACCCACCCCAATATAAAGGTCGTGAGTTTACCGAAGTTGGTGTTCCTCGATGCAGAGTTACTGTTACTAATCCTATGCACCCTATTCTTGGGTGGCAATCTATTGAGATAGAGGTTGTCGGATATCGTCTCGTGGATGCTTTTGAAGCAGCAGCCCTCAAGGCTATCACCACCTTTTGTGAACAGCATCCGAATGAGGTAGCAGCTTGCCCTATTGGACTGTTTGCGGTAGTTTTTGCACATGATGCTGAGTGGATCTTCAGAACAAACCATCTTGGACATTTAGTTGGAGATCTCGCCGAAGAGACTCTCAGGGCAGTGATCAGGTATATGAATGCTCAGTACCGCCTCCAGTCACTTAAGCAAAGGTGTATGGATGATATGGTGAATCTGGCCTAGGATTTTCATAGGGACCTTACCTTGAAAGACGACCAGATCCATTCGCTTGGTCAAGGAATTGTTGGGAGAGATACCACTATTGGGCATTTGGAAATGCAGATCTTGGAAAGTGATGCCCAAATTCTCCAGCGCAACACTGTGATTGACTTTTTATAGGAACAAGTCCATGACTTGAATAAAGAATTAGGTGACGCCCTTGGGCATATTGAGATGCTCCCAAAACAGCAAATGCCTCCTCTTGTGCCGAATGGACTGGAAGAAGAAGAGGAAGATTTAGAAGAAGACCCCGAGGAAATTGAGGGCGTGTCCAAGATAGATTCAGAACATGGAGATCCAGAGCCCAACCCTCAGAATGATGACTCTTCCTCTAGGAGTGCGTCGTCTGTGGGCAATTTGGATGACTTTTAGGCAAGATGGTGTAGCTGATGTTATGTTCCTAAGGTGTAGCATGCGCAAATAGGAGAGGTGTAGTATGACCACTAGGGAAAGGCCACTTGTTGTAATATTGTGGCTTGCAGTAGTTAAACTCTAAGTTGTTCATGTATCTTACAGACTACCACGGTTATGTAATATATCATGACTACCAGTTGGCCGTTATAATCATCATCCTTATCTAAGATTTCTTCCTTTCTGTTCATGACTGTTGAGTTGATCTGCTGAGAGGGATGCGAATTGTATACATTTCTCAACCTCATTGAGTATGCTTATCATCGTTCTTGTGCTGTTCTGACATGTTGTACCATACATCATACCTCTGATAATGGAAGCAAGCATAGCCTATTGTAATGGACACCTTCCATGTTTTTCAGACGGTTGGCGCTACGTGTGGAACTCCTGAAGGATTCAGGCCAGATCAAGCTAGCGGTTCTCAACAACCGCCACCGCCACCACCAAATCTAGCAGAGGTCATGGCACGACAGACTGAGCTTCTCAATCTGCTAGTGCAGGCACAACAGAACCAGCATCGCCAACAACCACGAGGAGGTCGTGATGACATCAATCCTCAAGTGGCAAGCTATCAAGATTTCTTCAGCACTCAGCCTCCATTGTTCAGTAAAGCTGAAGAACCTCTTGATGCCGATGCCTGGCTCCGTATTATTGAATCGAAGTTCACCCTTCTTACTATACCTTGTGCGGACTCGAGTAAAGCTCACTTCGCTGCTCAACAACTTCATGGCGCTGCCCGCATTTGGTGGGATAACCATTGTGCCATGCAACCGCTAGCCATGTTATCTCGTGGGAGGAATTTCGAACTGCCTTCAGGGCACACCATATTCCTGAAGGACTGATGGAGCGGAAGCTGAATGAATTTTTGGCACTCATACAAGGCACCCGCACTGTACTCCAATATGCATAGACTTTTAATCATCTGTGCCAGTACGCGGGGTATCACGCGGATAATGATGCCAAGAAGCAGGAGCGTTTTCGTCGAGGTCTCAACACAAAGTGTCAGACCCAGGGCCACGGGGCTGGGCACATAACGTAGTTTAAAGAGGTTTAAGAGATTAAGTCCATCTTATCTCTTATTCATCTTGTTTATCTCTTATTTATTCTGTTTAAATAGGAGATAAGGCTAACCGATACAGCTAGAATCTACTCGAGACATGTTCTGGTACGATTCCTTAGCTGGTGTTGGTTAGTATCTTTGTAACCCTGGCTTCTCGGATATATAAGGGAGGACAGGGACCCCTCTCAAAACACGATCTCTAGATCATTCTACACCAAAGGCAATACAAACCACCATACAGGACGTACGGTATTACGCACCTTGTGGCCCAAACCTGTCTAAATCTTGTGTTCCTTGCACCTTCGAGTTCCTAATCTCGGCGTCTCCTCACCCAAAACTTACCACCTTGGGTATATCTCTTGGTGGGCAGCCGTTTAACACCGACAGCTGGCACGCCAGGTAGGGGAACGCGTCGAAGATCCATCGGCGAGCTCGATGGCGACTTTCAAATTCTCCAGGTCAGTTCCCTCTCAGGGTACGACATTAATTTTTGGCTCGTGGGTCTGTATCGCAGATGGTGTGGGCTATTTTCGGCTATTCCTCGTCGACATGAAGCCAAAGATTTCCGCTGCGGATCTCCGCAGCGATCTCGACAAGTTCGTTGATGATCTCGACAACTTGTCAACTTGTGCTTCTGCAACAAGAATCGAGATGGAGTCTGCTCCACGCTCGACTTCTTCCAGCGTTGCAGTAACTTCACCTGGGTTGGACTCATTCCAATTTAGGGATCCGCATAGCCGATCCCAATTCGGTTCATGCGAACCGGCCACTTATCTCCAGGAGGCCGACATCTCTGGGTCCCTCTCCCTGTTCGAGAAGGACCTGGACTTTCTGCTCCAGGACGGAAAGCCTGAAGCCACCACGTGTCGGGGGGCTTCGGGTTGTTTTGACGCCAGTGATCTAGTGATCACCTCCATGCCGGAGGGGCGCATTGTGCATTGGAGGGGCATGGCGCTCTCCGATCTACTCGAGGCAGAGGGTCGACTTGTAGCTCACCTCGAGCCCTTGCCCTTTCAAGAGGGTAGGCCATTGGCTACCGCAGCGGAGGGGTCGACTGAACTAGTCGACATGAGCTCTCATGAGCTTTCCTCCCGCCAGGTGCTAATGACGGAAGAAGGCGAGGACGATGGTGGTTTTCCCATCGTTGACTTCGAAGCGGTCTCTGAGGATGAGGCCACTGCCAACGTTGGCGAAAAGAATGACGCCGATCGCGAGGCGTGGAGGGCTAGGAATAGGGCCCGCACGATCTGGCGAAGGAGGGCCAACGAGCGTTGGCAATCTATATATCGCGAGCTTGACCTTGAGTTTGTCGCTGTAAGCGAACGGGGTTTCAGGACCCCGGTGGCTAACATTGCCAGGGTCACGGCCATCCTCGAGCGCAGCCACGATCCGGACGTAGCCCAAGCACTCCTTTACCCGTAGAGGGCCTGGATCCAGTTGGATAAACAAAATCTAGCTTCCACCATCAGGGAGGAGCACGTGGGTGAGAGTCGGAGCCAGGCTCACAGCCGAACGGCTGGTGGTCGCCCTCGACTTCAGCCTAGCCACAACAACAACAATGATCGCGGGAGTCAGGCCCCCGGCGGGAGGCAATAGCCACCTTCGGGGGGTAACCCGCGACAGGACAATCATCGGCCTCCTACAGAAGACTTGCGCCAGCACATTAATGAAGGCCGCGATGCGCGGACGGTGATCTCCTCTAGGCGTAAGGTACGTGAAGAAGTCGAGACTGAAGGGACTGATTGCAGTAATCGTTTTTCTGCTTTCTCTGCATGATTCAGCAGCTATAAGTACCCTGAGAGCTTCAAGCCGATCGGCATCACCAAGTACAATGGCAAGCATGCCCCTTAGCGGTGGCTCCGTTGTTACTCCATGGCTATTGAGGTCGCAGGGGGCTCGAACATCACCAAGGTTGTCTACTTTCCGATGGCTTTGGACCCTGCACCGCTCACCTGGCTGGAGAGCCTCAGCAGCAACTCCATCGGCTCTTGGGAGTGCCTCAAGAAGGTCTTCATAGACAACTTCCAGGGAGCGATCACTCGTGCAGTACTCGTCACGATCTTGCCCAGTGTAAGCAGGAACGTAACAAGCTCCTATGGTCCTACAGACGCCGCTTCTTCGACGTCCACGCCACCATCGCGAACATCTCGGAGGATGACATCATCGACTGCTTCTACAACGGCATCACCGACCCAGGCATCTACAGAGATTTTGGGCGGAACAGGCCAAAGACCATTGCGGGCCTTCGTGATATGATGCACAATTGGTCCGAACAGGAGGAGAAGATGCGGGAGCGGTTCCCGCGACGTCAAGATAGCAATCTGAGGCGCCTAAACGACAACTGCAACGACAAAGGCCAGCGGGATTTTTCGGGTCCACCCCGGAAATGAAAGCCAGATGATATCATCGTGGCTATCGATCGTCCTTCGCGGGGCAAGAAGTCGACAATGCAAGAGGAGTTCAAGAAGCTCCTGCAGAAAAAGTGCCCATGGCACCCAGGTGTCAACCACGCCGCCATTGACTGCTACCACCTTCGGAGGATGTTTAGCAACTTCGGTGGTGGTAAGAAGAACAAGAAGCCTGCGGACAAAGAACCTGAGGATGATGACCACGTGGACCAAGGGCGCAACCCGAAGTTCTAGGATGCTTCGAAGATTGTCAACGTCATCTTTGGGGGAGACGAGGATTTTAGTTCCAGGTGGGACCAGAAGCTGCTCCTCCGGGAGATCATGTCCATCGAGCCGGCGGTACCACGACCGCTTCGTTGGTCGGAGGTCCCCATCTCATTCTCCCGCGACGACCAATGGACGAGCTTTTCAGAACCTGGAATGTTCCCCTTGGTCCTTGATCCCGTGGTAGCAGAGGTCAAGCTTACCAAGGTCCTCATCGATGGCGGAAGCGGGCTCAACCTCATCTTCGTTAGCACTTTGAGGAAGATGGGCTTGGATTTCAAGGACATGCTGGTTCCCAGCAAGTCCCCTTTATACGGCATCGTCCCAGGTAACGCGGCACATCCACTTGGTACAGTCGTCCTCCCAGTCACCTTCGGCACGAGGGAGAACTACCGCACTGAGTTTATCAAGTTCGAAGTGGCTAACTTTAAATCTTCCTACAATGCAATACTGGTTCGTTCGGCACTTGCCAAGTTTATGGCAGTGCCGCATTACGTCTATCTGCTTCTTAAGATGCCAAGACTCAGTGGAGTACTCACTCTCCGTGGCGACTTGAAGAAGTCGTATGACTGCAATCAGGAGGCAATCCAGTACGCTTCGACTACTCATGTGCCAGATGCTTCGAGAGAAGTACTCCCGGCCGCGCAGCAGCTCTCTCAGTCCGGGCTGGAGATTCCTTCGAGGAAGGCCAGCAAGTCGAGCATCCAGTCGACTGATGACGTGGCCCTCAAGACGATTCAGCTTCAGGAGGGTGATTCATCTAAGACCGCCGTTATTGGCGCGGGCTTAGGTGAGAAATAGGAATTCGCGCTCGTCAGCTTCCTTCGGGCTAACCGAGACATTTTCGCGTGGAAACCAGCGGATATGCCAGGGGTGCCCAGGGAGTTGATCAAGCATAGCTTGAATGTACACCCAAAGGCTGTGCCTAAGAAGGAACGCCTGCGCAAGTTTGCTCACAATAAGCGTGAGGCCATCAAATGGGAGATAGCTAAACTTCTCGCGGCTGGATTCATTAAAGAAGTAATCCATCCAGAGTGGGTAGCTAATCCCGTTCTTGTAAAGAAAAAGAACAATGAATGGAGAATGTGTGTTGACTACACTGATCTCAACAAGCACTGCCCAAAGGACCACTTTGGGCTGCCACGCATTGACCAAGTTATCGATTCGACGGCTGGTTGCGTCCTTCTTTGTTTTCTTGATTGTTACTTAGGTTATCATCAGATTGCGCTCAAGGAGGAGGACCAAATCAAGACCGCATTCATCACCCCGTATGGGACATATGCCTACAAAACCATGTCCTTCGGGTTGAAGAATGCAGGAGCGACCTATCAGCGTGCGATCCAGATGTGCTTCGCGGATCAGCTGCACCGGAATGTTGAAGCCTATGTGGACGACGTGGTCATCAAGACCAGGGAGTCCAGCGACTTGATTGCATATTTGGAGGAAACATTTAGCAGTTTGCGTAGATTTCGGTGGAAACTCAATCCTACCAAGTGCGTTTTTGGAGTACCTTCAGGGAAATTGCTCGGGTTCATTGTTAGCAACCGGGGCATTGAAGCCAACCCTGTAAAGATCACGGCCATCACTGATATGGGGGCTCCAGCCACATTCAAGGATGTGCAAAAGTTAACTGGATGTATGGCGGCCCTGAATAGGTTCATCTACCGACTTGGGGAGAGAGGACTACCCTTCTTCAAGCTCCTGAAACGCTAAGATAAGTTCCAATGGACGGAGGAGGCCGAGTGGGCCCTGCAGGATCTGAAACATCACCTTCAGTCACCTCCGATCCTTACAGCACCATTGCTAGGGGAGGATCTACTACTCTACATCGCGGCAACAACTCATGTTGTCAGCAGTGCTATTGTAGTCGAGCGAGGTGAGAAAGGCCATGCCTTTGGAGTGCAGAGGCCTGTCTACTTCGTCAGCGAGGTCCTGTCCGAATCCAAGGTACGGTATCCAGCTGTCCAAAAGCTTTTATATGCAATTTTAATCACATCAAGAAAGCTACGCCACTACTTCGATGAGTACAAGATCACAGTGATTACGGATTTTCCGTTGGCGGATATTCTTCATAATCAAGATGCCACGAGGCGTATATCCAAGTGAGCAGTGGAACGGGGGGCTTTGTCAATCGACTTCAAGCCACGCACTGTAATCAAGTCACAAGCTCTAGTCGATTTCATGGCTGAATGGAGGGAGAATCAAGTCCCAACTCCAGTCGACAAGCCAGAGCATTGGACCATGTACTTTGATGGATCTCTCAAGCTCGATGGCGGCGGCGCGGGAGTTCTGCTTATTTCTCCATGGGGCGAGCAATTGAAGTATGTCCTTCAGATCCTGTGGGCGGTATCCAACAATGAAGCCGAGTATGAAGCCTTACTTCACGGGCTTCGTTTGGCGGTGTCACTAGGGATCAAGCGACTACTTATGTATGGCGATTCTCTTCTTGTTGTTCAGCAAGTCAACAAAGAGTGGGACTGCAATAAGGAGATGATGCACGCTTATGTTCAGGAAGTGCGCAAGCTGGAAAGCAAATTTTCCGGCTTGGAGGTTCACCATGTGCTACGGGAGCATAATGTTGGTGCGGATATCCTATCCAAATTGGGGTCAACACGTGCTCAGGTTCCACCGGGAGTTTTCATCCAGGAGCTCAAGCAGCCATCCATCAAGTCTTCTCCGCAGATAACCATCAATGCGGGTCCCCACCAACCTGATCGACAGGTTATGACGCTGGGGGAGGATTGGTGGGAGGCTCTTATTGACTTCATCCAAAATCAAAGGCTACCAGCGGGAGTTGACGCCAGGAGCGTAGAAGCGGTGCGCGTCATGCGCAGAAGCAAGGGTTTTGTCCTAGTCGATGGCAAGCTCTATCGGCACGGCGCTCGGTCAGGCGTTCTCATGAAGTGCGTCACAACGGAAGATGGCTACGACATACTGCGGGAGATCCATGAAGGTGTCTGCGGCAACCACGCAGCTTCAAGAATGCTGGTGGGGAAAGCATACAGGGCCAATTTCTGGTGGCTCACTGCAGTGACCGACACAGAGGATCTCGTGCGCAGATGCCAAAATTGTCAATTCTTTGGCAAGCAGACTCATGTCCCTGCCCACAGCCTCATCACCATACCACCATCCTGGCCCTCTGCTTGTTGGAGCCTCGACATGATAGGGCCCTTCACAACGGCGCCAGGCGGTTTCACTCATGTTCTGGTAGCTATCGACAAGTTCACCAAGTGGGTTGAGTACAAGCCGATAGCCAAGCTCACGTCAGATCGAGTTGTTGACTTCATCTCGGATATCTTGCACCGCTTCGGTTTCCCCAATACCATCATCACAGACTTGGGATCCAATTTCACGGCCAATCAATTCTGAGAGTTCTGCGAGAACGCGTGCATCGAGGTTAAATACATCTCTGTTGCACACCTAAGGGCCAATGGACAAGTCAAACGGGCAACGGTTTGATAATCGACGGCCTCAAGAAGAGACTTGTCACACCCGGTTTTTAAAGACAAAACCGAATGCATAACTATATGTATGCCAGGATCAAGTTCCATACATATAGTGACTTCATCAGTGAATAATCAGCAACAGTATCACGAAAAGAGAATTAAAAGACTATAAAGATTATCAGAGTTATACAGCTTATCCTGAAAACGAAGACTCCAAACTTCACAGGCAATCGACCGGTGGTTGCGCAGGCCTAGAACTCAGCATCATCTTCAAAAGACTTCACATCACTTTCTCCTTTGAGCAGCAATTATAACAAGCGTGAGTACACTTATGGTTGGTACTCAGCAAGTGTTAGGAATTATATGACATGAAGGCCAAAATCAAGGAAAGGCTGACTGGCTTACTGCGATAAGCAATTTTAGTTGGTCAAATTTTTTTAGCACCTGATTACTATGATATAAGTTCATACCAAACCCACATTTAAAGAGAGAGAAGAGATACAGCATAAGCATAACCACGACCTTAAACATGGTCCACAATAACCATTACCATAACCATGGTCCACGATTTAATTCATCTTCAAGTTCATTTATCATGTGAGGGTCCAAGCCGCTCTTAACCGTGAGCACGGCTGATATATCAGTTTTCACTCTGCAGAGGTTGTACACTTTACCCACAACTCGTGTCTCCCGATTTGCCCGAGGTAGCTAGCCTCTTAAACACTTCCGAGGTGAGTGGCAAGGGATTCACTACGAGGCCTTTACAAAGATTCCCTAACTTATGATAATCCGCTAAGGTTTCAAGTCAAAGCGGTCATAACCCTCCCTAATGAGGAAATACCTTAGCCAAGGACCACATAGCGATGTGCCTCAAAAGGACCGAGCTATACCCCGTCGATGCAACCCCTCTCGCCCTTTCGGTAAGATTATCATAAGCTAGAGTCTCTAATTAATTAGCCAAGACCAGAGCCATATAGTATTGTGGTTGCACTGTTTTCCTGGGTGGTTCTCCATGTTCCGATTAAAACGTATAATCTTGTGATTAACATCACCAAGAGCATGAACATGGATAAAAATAGGTGAAACATCATCATTGTTGACATCATGGTTATATATTATTCCCAAACCATAACCAGTTGAAGCAACTAAGCAATAGCTACCCAACAATAAAGGTAAAACCCAGGTTGACAAGGAATGGTCATAAAGACTAGGCATATCCTTAATTAGGATCCATCAAAATTAGGACACATGCATGCATATAAAGAAAATATTGTATTTATTGTGATTATTAGGACAAAAGCATGATCAAGGAAACACTTGCCTTTCTTATAGAGAATAGCTGCTCAGAGTCTTCAACTCTTGTTCTCGAAACTCTAGATCTTCAAAGCTCTTGGATCGCGCTTCTTCTAACGTCACACAAGCATCCGACCGAAACATACAAGCAAGCAAACAAACAAGAACAACTAAGAACAAATACAACAAACAAAAGAAAAGCTTCAAAAAATGAACTAAAGGATAAGGCTCGCTGCTACGGTCACGAGAAAGAAAGAAACACGGAAAACGGAGCTAGGGTTGAAAAGATACAGCTATCAGGAGATTTATATTAAAAAGAAATAAAAGAACTATAGGCTTTCATTTATTTTAATTTAGAAAACCAATGTAAAAGATATTCAAATGAGAATATCCCTAATTATAATTAACTCATATTATATTTGCATTTATAAAGACGAAATAGAACTTAGTCAAATTTTATATACAATTCTCTATGTATAAATTACACTAATTAAATAATTAATTAGAAAAGAAAACTTGTGAGAACATCTAAACGCATAACTTTATGATTCGAGTTGAACTATACAAATTAAATTACAAACACATTTAAGTTGATATTAATTGAGTTAACATTACTTATGAAAACCGGAGAAAAGACTTAATTGGATTTTATTTCGGAAACTAGATGAGAGGATATTATTCAAATTAAATTGATATTTAATTTTAAAAACAGGGATTACAGCACAACAACGCTACTAAACGATAGTTTAGGGTTTTAGAAGACTAACGCAAAAAGAACGGATCGAAACGGATATAAAACGCGGAAACTACGCATAAAACAGCGCTGCAGGGACCTATACGCAATTAACTATAGACTTTAGGGGTTAGCAGAAAAGAAATACAAGACACAGAAAGTAGTGCTTGCAAAATAGGAAAAGATTAGGGTTAGATCTGAGAAATTCCATAGTGGGGCTGGATTGAAAAGATGTAAAAGATATAGGGGGTTTCCTACAATTTTTGCAAGACACAGGAATTTTCACGGTAATTACAGAATCTTCCAGGGACCTAATCTGAAAAAGCTTGAAATCACGCAGCAATGGTGGCGGCGGGTACTGTAGCTCGAATTCCCGTTGATTTAGGGCACGAGAGGTCGCGGGAAGTGGGGGGAAAGAAAGAGGAGAGGGAGGGGATTCAATTCCATACCTCACTTACCACGGGGACGCATCGTAGAGATCGAATTTGACTCGAGAAGATGGGCGGCGGCTGGGCGCTGCAGGAGGAGCAGGGCGACGAGGAAAAACTAGGGCCGGCTACCTGCGGCGCTGTTTTCTCGGGGGAGGGTGCGAGCAGGAGCTAGGTCACAGAAAAAGAAGGAAGGCCCTAGGATTTATAGGAGCGCAGAGATCTCGAATTTGGCGAGCAGGGTTGAGGATGCGCATCGGGCTAGGACTCGTTCCTGAGTCCAGATTGCCCATGGGAGAGATGAGATAGGGCTAACCAGCGGGTCCCACAATTTAACGAGCAAGGGACCGATGCGAGGTCGAGGGATTCGGTTATGGGCCGAAATAGGATCGGGTGAGGGCTAAAACACGAAAACAAGCTGACAGGGCTGGTTGAACGTGAACCATTTATTCGGGAGCGCGAAAAGATAAGGAAAGGATCAGACCGAGTCGTTGGGGCTAACGGTGATTGAACATCGTCGGAAAAACACTGAAGACGAGCCACGAGGCGTCGTTTTCGAGCATGACCTGATCGAGGAGAACTGTTAGAGGATCGGGAGCTCGATGGAACTTCTTAATGATTCGGAGAGGATAAGGTTAAAAGGGATGTACAACATGATACAGCTCGGTCCGACTACGATGAGAATCAAAATAGAAATATTTTCCAGAACATATTTTCAAGTTTAAAATAAATCTAGAAAAGTCCAGATAAATATTTCAAACCAAGAAAATATATCCGGAAGAATCCCAAAAATTTCCGAGAAAACTCAGGAGGTAATTTGGGTCACGAGGATTCCAAATAAAATATTTGGGACTCATGAAAAAGAATTTTAGAGCTTTCCAAATAATAAAATAAATGGATCTAGCTCTCAGATAAATAGAATAATTGCCAGAAAAATCTTTAAAATTCTCAGAAAATTCTATTGATAGATGAACATATTGTAAAAGATAGTCACATCCTAAAATTAAATATTTTAGGGTGTGACAAGACTCTATGATGAAACCAGCAAGAAGGGAGGCAAATGGATACATGAACTACCACATGTCGTCTGGGGGCTTCGGACTCAGCCGTCCAAAGCCACAGGACAAACGTCTTTCTTCCTTGTATACGGATCTGACGCTATTTTGCCGGCCGATATCATGTGGAAATCCCCAAGGGTCAAAATGTACAATGAAGGCGAGGCGGACGAGGCGAGGCAGTTAGAGCTCGATTCTATTGAAGAGGCTCGCTGCACCGCTCTTGTTCAGTCAGCCCGATACTTGCAGGGGTTCCGGCGATATCATGATCGCAACGTGAAGGAGCAGTCATTCAGTATTGGTGACCTGGTCTTGCGTCGCATTCAGGACGAAACCGGCCTACACAAGCTCAACTCGAGGTGGGAGGGCCCGTTCATCATCAAGCAGGTTTCAAGGCCAAGGTCCTATCGACTACAATGTCCTGAGGGTTAGGATGTTCCGAACTCTTGGAATATCCAGAACTTGCGCAAGTTCTACCCCTAAGAAGATGCCCGGTGATAGCTGAATCCCCGGGGACTTAGAAGATTACTTTTTCTCGAATCAATTTGGAGGCTATGTGCCACAAGATTCAGGTTGGAAAATTCCTTTATGAACACAAGGAGGCTACTGTCATGAGCAGTATTTATATAAATCAACTTCTTGCCGTGAATTTTATGGAGGTAACTGCCATGTTTATATCTCCTCGACTCCATGTCTTGACGAAGGCCTCGGCTCAGCTCTTACTCTCCACGACTCGATTTCTGCCGCGACCTTGGATGGTTGCTCGCCGCCGCATTTACTCCAACAAAATCAATCCGTTCGACTGGCTTACACCCAGTATGTTGGAAAGGCTCGCATGAAGAGCTACCTCGACTACATCTTGAGTGGCCGCACTTAGGGTAGTTTCGTTTCTGCCAAAAGCACGGCAGACCCGCGGCGATGCCCGCACTTGCTCTCAACAAGTTCGGTCCGTCCGTCCGGGTCCTACCTAACTTGTGGAGCGTGCTCATATGAGGAGCGACTTCGACTACATCCAGAGTCATTGCAGTCGGGGTAGTCTTGTTTTTCTGCCTTACGCACGGCAATCCCGCGATGATGCTTGCGTTCTTTCCTAACAAGTTTGGACCCGCTCGATCGAGTTGTGGCTAATCTGTTAGACGAGTTTTAGCTACCCTCCGGGTCATTGCACCCAGGGTAGCGTCTACTACTTAAGCCTTGTAAGCCTGGATTCCAGTTCAGCCTAGGCACACACACACACACAAGTAGAGACATCAAGAGAAACCTTATATACAAGGAAGTAAATACTTGTTCTTAGTACCCTAATCCTGCATTACACTTTGAACTATACATTCTGATACAGGTTGGGCTTCTAGGAGGTATCTGTCAAACTGATCCTCGGTGCAGTCCGCCGCCATTCCTTGAGCAAATATTTCCAACTGCGCCTTTGGCAGGAAGGACTTCACAATCGCGAGGGCGTTGTTGACGCATGTGACAGGAGCCTCGGAGAGGAATTTGAATATTTTCTTCGGGGCCTCACTGAGCCGCTCTAGCAAGGGCCGAGGGGTTGCTTCGCCTTCCTCCGGTGGATCCACCATGTCCACCAGCTCCTGGGCGGCCCCCCTGAGGTCTTCGAGTTCTTCGCCCAGCATCTTGATTTGCTAAAGGCCGTCGATGAACTGTCGCTCAGTGTCACCGATCACCTTCTGCAGCCTCTCGATGTCATCTGTACGGCGATAGAGCAGGTTCTTCACATCAGTAAGTAGCTCTTCTTTACTCATTAAGATTCCTCTAAGCTCTGTGGTGAAAGCTTTTCAGAATCCAGGATGAGTTGTTCAGTGCAAGTACTCGAGGGAAGCAATGGCTTACCTTGGTGCGCTTTCTTTTGCTCCTTGAGCTGCTCCTGAGCAGCAAGTTCTTCGCGGTCACTCTCAAGGGTCTTCAGTTTTTCTGATTGTTTCTAGGAGTGGGCGATCACATTCTGCAAAAGGAGGGAAATCCAGATAAGCAACTTGACATGGTCTCCAGCAGAAAAGTGCTCAGGTCTTACCATGGCAAATTCATACGCCTTCTTGAAGTTCTCTATGTTGTCGTCTGTCAGCAGCGGGTCACCCGCCAGGTCGGCGGCAACGGCATCTCGATAAACCGACCCGGACAGGAGCAGCTCAACGGGTCTCCCTGAGGTTCCCACAGCTTCTTCAGAAGGCGACTGCTGAGCACCTGCAATCACAAATATTCTCAGCATACAGCACGCGGATCCCGGCAGCCAGCCGGGGCAGTCAGATGCTCACCTGTGCCATCCGTAGGAGCGGCATCCGGGGCCTCACCTTGTTCCCCGCCACCAGCTCCGGTGTCGACTTGTTGGAGCTCAGGAGGCGGCAAGTCGGGCAGCGTCGCGTCCGCCTCGGGGGCTGGCTCCGCGAGCGTCGATTCTTCGGGGGCCGACGGCTCGGGGGCTGGAGCTGCCATGACTGGCCCCGCGCTTGAAGATTCTTCTCGGGTCGCTGACCCGGGGGCTGGGGTAGTCGAGGCCGGCGTTAGCTGGAGGTCCGCGGTGCTTGCAGCTCTAACGAAGTCGAAGTCAGTCAACGCACAAGTCGAAAGATCAAAATATTTATTGTGCAACCAGAGGCAGACTTACAGTATAGATTTCTTCTTGATGGCCCTTTTAATCCGCACGGCCTTTCGTGGCGTTTCCGTTGCGGGCGGCGGGGTTTCACCAGCCAACGGCGCGGTCCCCGCCACGGCGATAGTGATGGCTGCGGCGGCTGATGGAGCTGTTTCTTCTTCTTCAGGCTCGGCCCAGGAGGAGGAGGCTGAAGGACTATAGGGAGACATTGTAAGAATGACACAATATCAACATATAGCAATACAACAAAGCAGTAAGCTCTTACCTGGCAGATTCGAGTTCCTGTGCCTTTTGCTTGCGCACCAACCAACAGCCTTGCGGCACCAGCGGCAAAGCACCGGTCGACTCCATGCCTGGCTCGGAGGAGTTGTCCCGACGTGCTTCTCCTTCAGCTCCCTCCTCTGCCTGGGAGCTCACATCCTCTGTGGACCCGCTGCTGCGCTGAGCTGCATCAATGCGAGCCCTCTTCGCCTCAACAGCGGCGCTGGGAGGAGGTGGTCCGGCCGGGGGATATCGGTCGCGGCGGGTAGCTGCGGTACAATTGTGTGTGTCCCTACAGAATGTTCTTCAGTCAGCAATGGAGTAACAGAGGTTGATTTCAACAAAAAGATGTCAAATACTCACTGGCTTGGGCGGATTTCGCGCGGAAAACAACTTAGGCACATACGGCATGGCATCCACGTCCAGTAACACCCGCTGGACTCGCTGGAGTGCGGCTTCGTCTGATAATTCCTCTGCGCACATACGAGAAGGATCAGCAGTGCCTGTGTACTCGAATCCAAGCCGGTGGCGTTGTTGGATTGGCTGGACGCGGCGTTTGAAAAAGGAGAACATGATGGAAGCACCGGTCACTCCCTTCATCTTCTGTGCCTCTATGATGTCCAACAATTCCCTGACTTGATCCATGTCCCCACTGGAAGGTTCAAGATTCCACTCCGGCCTCACTACAGGCGGTCTGTTTGATTTCGCTGGGAGTTGGGGAGCATGGTTCTCGATATAAAACCAATGATTTTTCCACCCAGGAAGGTTGTAGGGGAATTTGTATGATAGATATTTGTCGCCGGCCTGCTGATGCAGTTGGATGCCGGCGCCCCCTGCAACGGAAAGGTTTTTTGTTGTGGGCTGTGGTTTGATACAGAAGAGGAAGCGGAAAAGATCCTAGTGGGGTTCGATTCCGAGGAAAGCTTCGCAGAAATAGATAAAAATCGAAATGTGGCAGATGGAATTCGGGTTGAGGTGATGGAGCTCAAGCCCGTAGTAATAAAGAAGGCCGCGGAAGAAAGAACAAGAGGGGAGGGCCAATCCCCGTTCGGCAAAATGGAGAAATGTGACAATTTCATCAACATTTTCCATGAGGAAAGGTTCACGGTAAGAGGGACGCCAGTTGACAAGGTTCTTCTCTTGCAGCAACCCCTCAGAAACTAGCTTGTTTAGATCGTTGAGGGAGCACTTACTGTGTGTCCACTCCGTGGTCGACGGCTACGCCTCCTTCTTCTTCCTTTCGATCTCTAACTTCTTGGGCGCCATCTCCGATTCGCTTGCCACGAGATGCTCGGGGGCTGCGGGGAGAGGGGCAGGGAGATTGGGGTGGGGGGATTTCTTTGGGGGGACGGCGACGGCGCTTGGCTCTGATTGGGGATTTTGGTGGCTCTTGGCAAAATGCAGATTGAAAGCACAGTTTTTCTCACTGTTGCCGCGGGGTTAAATAACCAGCGGGGTGGGGAAAAGTTACTATTCCGAAGTTCAAGAGTCGCTTTTTGGGAATATTCCGAAGATGAGGGGTCATTTGGTGGACTGTTTGGATTAAATATTCGATTAATCATTTTTTTAGGGCTAATTAGCCCGAAAAAAGGGGGTTTTCCGAATTCATGATCTAATTTCCATCATTTGTATCATCATTTTGGTAATTTCTCAAGTTGTCATTTTTTAGCCTGCATGCCACGGTTTTCAGATCCTGGTCTCCAAATTTGTGGGATCTGGATTCAAGGCTCGGGGGCTGCGGAATACGTGGCATCGACTACTTAGTTTTTAAATTTCGTTGAAGGATAAGGAGGATTACAGACTAACGGGACCTCAGCCTGATTCTCCGATTCAACCTAAGGCTCGGGGGCTACTCCATATGGAGTGCGATTTTTAAATCGCACACCATAACAAAAAATTCGGGGCATGAGCACCTTATAGCTTCGATGCAGCCAAGCAAGTACTCGAAGAAGGACTTCAAGATGAAGCTTCAGAAGAAGTCGAAGACTGCTTCGAAAGTACTCGATAAGCCTGCAGTACTCAGCTACGAAGAGCTCGGGGGCTTGTCAGACCCGGGACCACGGGACTGGGTACATAACGTAGTTTAAAGAGGTTTAAGAGATTAAGTCCGTCTTATCTCTTATTCATCTTGTTTATCTCTTATTTATTCTATTTAAATAGGAGATAAGGCTAACCGATACAGGGAGAATCTACTCGAGACATGTTCTGGTACGATTCCTTAGCTGGTGTTGGTTAGTATCTTTGTAACCCTGGCTTCTCGGGTATATAAGGGAGGACAGGGACCCCTCTCAAAACACGATCTCTAGATCATTCTACACCAAAGGCAATACAAACCACCATACAGGACGTAGGGTATTACGCACCTTGCGAACCGAACCTGTCTAAATCTTGTGTTCCTTGCACCTTCGAGTTCCTGATCTCGGCATCTCCTCAACCAAAACTTACCACCTTGGGTATATCCCTCGGTGGGCAGCCGGTTAAACACCGACACAAAGCTCAAGGAATGCCTGAACCTGGTTAAGGCTAATACTTTCAGTGAACTTGTAAATATGGCTTTGACCCAGGAAGACTGTATCACGTCACATCGTGCCGAGAAGAAACGGAAGACTCCTACCGGACCCTCTAGTGTTCAGCCACCGAGGTATCGAGTTGTTCCGAGTGCGCAGTTCAGAGCGCCGCAACGAATTGTCCCACCTGGCAGATTGGTTTTTTGCCCGCCTCAGCAGCAAGGAGGGTATCGACCTCCAGTGCCTCCGCGACCACCGCAACAGTTGGGCCCCAGGCCAAATGTTCAACAATTTTAGCAAGGAAGTAGCACTTACCGCTGTTTCAATTGCGGGAGTGCGGATCACTTTATCAAGGATTGTCCTCGGCCTAGGAAGCCTTTTCAAGGGCAAGGCTTTAATCAGAATAACCAGGGCAAGAGCAAGAAACGAGTGATGCAAGTCCGGCAAGGACGAGTCAACTTCACCACCCTTGCAGAACTTCCAGAAGGAGCCCCTATAATGACGGGTACATTTTCTATCAACTATATACCCGTTATTATCCTATTTGATTCTGGTGCAACCCATAGCTTCATTAGTGGCAAGTGTGTTGCCCGAGTAGGACTTGATTCTTGTCAAACCAAGGGGTCGTACATGATCTCTACCCCTGGGGGAAAGATTAATTCCAATCAACTGATTAGATATGTGCCAATACAGTTGGGTAGCAAGATAATAAAAACTGATTTGGTTTTGCTAAGTTTAGAGGGTATGGACATTATACTTGGGATGGATTGGATGACAAAACATAAAGTGATGTTAGATTTTTCCCCCGAGTTATTGAGATTGACTCACCATATGAAGGAGCTACTACCCTCTATCTGCCCCAACAAGAGTATTTCCACTCTTGCGTTTATGCTACCATAGACATCAAATTAGAAGACATTCCTATAGTCTATGAATATCCTGATGTCTTTCCGGACGATCTGCCCGGAATGCCACCAGATCGAGACATCGAGTTCCTTATTGAGCTCCAACCTGGTACAACCCCTATTTCCAAGAGACCGTATCGCATGCCGCCTAATGAACTGGCCGAGCTAAAGATACAGCTTCAAGATCTTCTTGACAAGGGTTTCATACGCCCAAGTGCTTCACCTTGGGGATGCCCTGTCCTATTTGTAAAGAAAAAGGATAATAGCTTAAGGCTGTGTGTCGATTATCGTCCGCTCAATGCGGTCACTATCAAAAATAAGTACCCTCTTCCCCGCATTGACATCTTATTTGATCAACTAGCTGGAGCCAAAGTCTTCTCTAAGATTGATCTATACTCTGGTTACCATCAAATCAAAATCAAGCCAAGTGATGTTCCAAAAACGGCTTTCTCGACCAGATATAGACTTTATGAATATCTGGTTATGCCTTTTGGACTCACTAATGCACCGGCATACTTCATGTATCTTATGAATGCAGTCTTTATGCCGGAGCTTGATAAATTCGTTGTAGTTTTCATCGACGATATTCTGATATATTCTAAGACTGAAGAAGATCATGCTGATGATTTACGTGTCATTCTTCAATGCCTACGGGATCATTGTCTATATGCCAAATTCTATAAATGTGAGTTCTGGCTTGATGGTGTGAAATTTCTGGGACACACTATCTCCAGTGAGGGCATATCGGTTGATCTAACCAAAGTTCAGGAAGTTATGGATTGGAAGCCTCCAACTTCAGTCCATCAAATCCATAGTTTTCTTAGACTAGCAGGATATTATCGTCGATTTATTCCAGACTTCTCTAAGATAGCCAAGCCAATGACCGAGTTACTTAAGAAGGAGGTTAAATTCCATTGGGATGATAAGTGTGAAAAAGCATTTCATACACTGAGAAAACTTCTAGCCACTGCTCCAGTATTGGCCCAGCCAGATAATACCAAGCCTTTTGATGTCTATTGTGATGCTTCTGGAACTGGACTTGGTTGTGTGCTTATGCAAAACAACCGAGTCATTGTTTATGCTTCCAGAGCACTCCGGAATCATGAACAAAATTATCCAACTCATGATCTTGAGTTAGCAGCTGTTATTCGTGCTCTCAAGATTTGGAGACATCATCTTATGGGAACTAAGTGTAACATTTACACTGACCATAAGAGCCTCAAATACATCTTTACTCAAGCTGACCTAAATATGAGGCAAAGACGGTGGTTAGAATTGATCAAGGATTACGATCTTGAGGTTCACTACCATCCCGGCAAGGCCAATGTAGTTGCGGATGCACTAAGCCGCAAGGCACATTGTCATTGCTTATCCATAGAAATCTTCAATGAAACTCTCTGCTATCAGATAAGGAAACTCAATCTCGAGATTTTTCCTTAAGGTAGCCTGAATCTCATATCTATTAAATCTACTCTTCAAGATAATATCATCATGTCGCAATTGCATGATGAAGGTATCAAAATTATCAAGCAGAAACTATCTCAGGGAGAAACAAAATATAGGTGTTTCCACACTGATCATCAAGGAGTTCTATGGTTCAACATTCGTATTGTTGTACCTAAGAACCGTCAACTTCGTAAACAATTCCTTGATGAAGCACATCTATCCAAATTTTCCATTCATCCCGGTAGTACTAAAATGTATCAAGACCTTAGGCGAAACCTTTGGTGGGCCAGGATGAAGAGAGAAATTGCTAAGTATGTATCTAAATGTGATACCTGCCGGAGAGTCAAGGCTAGTCATCTGAAGGTATCAGGTACACTTCAACCACTGCCTATTCCATCTTGGAAGTGGGAAGACATCAGCATAGATTTCATTGTTGGTTTCCCCAAATATCTCAGAAGCATGATTCCATTTGGATAATCATTGATAGACTCACCAAAATAGCACACTTCCTTCCTGTACATACAACTTATACTGCTAAGAAGTATGCCGAAATCTATCTGGAGCAAATTATTCAACTGCATGGTGTCCCTAAGACAATCATTTCTGATCGAGGGGTACAGTTTGTTGCATGCTTCTGGGAGCAATTGCAGTCTTCTCTCGGAACCAAGCTAATTCGAAGCTCTACTTATCATTCGCAAACTGATGGACAGACTGAGCGAGTTAATCAGATCCTTGAGGACATGCTCCGAGCTTGTATCATTCACTATGGTACAAACTGGGACAAATGTCTAGCCTTGGCCGAATTTTCTTATAACAACAGCTATTAGTCCAGTCTTCAAATGGCCCCCTTTGAGGCGTTGTACGGTCGAAGATGTCGAACTCCTTTGAGTTGGTCTGAGACCGGTGAATGCAAAATCTTAGGACCAGACTTAGTTACCGAAGCTAAAAATAAAGTCAAGCTTATCCAAGCCAACCTTAAGGCAGCCCAGTCTAGACAGAAAAGTTATGCAGACCAAAGGAGAAAACCATTACAATTCCAAGTAGGAGATTATGTCTATCTTCGAGTATCTCCTACTAAGGGTGTTCAACGTTTCGGCATAAAAGGAAAGTTAGCACCTCGATATATCGGACCTTTTGAGAACACCGAAACCTATGGCCCAGTGGCTTACAGACTTCAACTTCCTTCTCAGTTGGTCGCCATTCACGATGTCTTCCATTTATCACAACTCAAGAAATGCATCAAAGCGCCTACTGAGGTCATTGAATAACAAGCTATCAAAATCGAACCTAATCTATCTTATACCGAACGACCCATTCAAATTCTTGATGCCAAGGGGAGAATCACTAGGAGGAAGAACATCAAGATGTACAAAATCTTGTGGGACCACCATACTATAGAAGAAGCCACCTGGGAAACTGAAGATTATCTTCGGAAGAATTTCTCCGATTTTCTTAAAATTCCTTAGGTATCTACTTTCCAAATCTACCATTCTTGTAATCTCGGGATGAGATTCTTTTTAGGGGGGAAGGTTGTGACACCCTAGGTGTCAAAATTGTAACACATTAGGAAAGAATGTGTAATGTAGGTATTGAATTGAGTCACATTGAGTGAATGTGTGGAAATAAGGACTTATGTGTAATTTTTCAAAAATATAAGTCCTTTTATGCAAAATATTTGAATTACAGATGTAACTTTTAAATTCTACTAGGGGTTAAAGTGTAAGAATAATAGTCATCATTGCAGTACATAAAATTTGCAATTAAGTCCAAAAATACATGAAATTTACCCTAATAAGGACAAAATCTTTATAAAGTTTGAATTAAGTCCAAGGTTTTAAAATAAAACTCTATCCTTTGACTTTTTGAATTTGAAACCTAAATAAAAGCTGTAGATTTTGAAATGTTCTACAATTCTTGTTTTGACCATTTTCTCATTTGGGATATAAAATAGTGAGAAAATCTTGTTTTACATTGATGACCCTAGAATTTTTGAAATTTCACAACAGACCCTGGCACCCCACTTTCTTCTTCCTCTGCTTCCCCCTCTACCGCGTAGCAGCGCCGCTGCTGCAGCTCTGCCGGTGCAACCTCCTGCCTCTGGCAGCTCCCACGCGGCGCCCCCAGGCCGGCCGCCGCCCTAGCCCTCTCCTCTAGCCTTCTCCCACGCGCGCCACGCCGCCCTGCCTCTGCCCGAGCATCGCCTGTGGCTGCCACGCACACCGTCGGCCGCCAGCAGCTGCTACTGCTTGCCGTGCCCTCCCCTGGTCTGGAAGCACGCTCCAGGATGCTCCTCGACTTCTTCTACCCCCTCACGCGCCCGCTGTTGCCTTCTTCTTTCCTCTGCTCGACTACTTTCGCCGGACCTCCGCCACCCGACCTAGCCGCCACCTCTCCGTCGTCGTGGCCAGCACCCCAGCAGCCTATAAAAGCCCTCTTGTTTCTTGCCCCGGCGCTTCCTGAGCTCACTCTTATGCTATTTCACCATTTCATAAGCGCAGAGCAAGATCGCAGCCCCGGATCCACCATCGCCGCCCGTTCTTCGTCTCCGGCGAGCTCTGCTCACCGTGGGCAGCCGCCATCAGCCTGCCCCTGCTCAAATGGATCCCTGAGCAAGCTTCCTCATCGCCTACCGGTGCTCCCCGAACCAACCCCAACGCCAATCCCCCACTAGAACGCCCTACCGACGCTCGCCGTCGAGGTTCTTCTCCACCGCCGTTCGGCTCATCATAGATTTGCCGCTCCAGTCATTCCTCACCCTCGACAAGTGTACCACCCGAACCACATCACCCTGGCGCAGCTTATAGACCACATCCCCACCCTTCTCCGATCTCCAGCACGCCGGAACACCGCCGCCATAGTCGAGCTCTATCGCCGCCACCTCGGGTCATCGTTGTTCCACCCCCTCCGGTCGACCCCAACCTTCACATCACCCCAGCAAGGTCCGCTCTAGCCCCCTGACCCTTCCTGGCCGGTTCCCCCTCGCCGTCGATGACCGCCGTCACCGAAATTTGTCCAGCAAGACTCGGCTCTTCTTCCCCGACGAGCCAAGGACTCGATTGCAATGATTTAAATCTTGCTGAGGGCCTAGCTGCAAGATTCCAGTCCCTCCCTTCAATTTAAATCAGTGATATTTAGAAATTTGTAAGAATTTGTAGGAAATTCAGAAAAATGTCAAACTAGTTTTGTTTGAATCCTTGAAGTAAACTCTACAACTTTTGTGTTATAACCTTGGGCTGAATGGGTGGATATTTTGAATTAGAATAAATATTAGGAAATAGGGGTGCTAATTAGATCTCTTGATCCATAGCTATGCTTTTGTTGAAATTTGAAACCTAGGATGTGTGTCTCATGTATAGCTTTATGTAAAATTTGTAGACTCAGAACTATTCCCTAGCTATAATGTTTAAGTGTCTTTGTTTTATATTGATGAAAGCTTTAGGATTTATTCAAGGGTGAATCTGTTAGTGTTTGTAGCTGAAAATTTTAATCTAACTTTCTTTCAGTATGTGTAATCCATGATAAAATTTTGAATATCAGTAGCATAAAGTAGCTTGAGTTATGAATCTAGCCTTAAATTTACAGGTAATTCATGAATAATAGTTCTGGTTTATGAAAATTTGTGAAATTAAATTAGAGTGTCAATTTTAAGTAGAGTAATATGTTCACCAAATTTCAGCATAAGATCTTGTGTAGAACTTCTAATATAAATAGATCTTAATATCACAATGCTATTTTTGTTTATTTTATAGCATAATTGCTATAAGGATAAAAATCTTGATAAAATCACAGTAGCTTAGATTCAGATTAACGTTTCTCCAGTAAAATATTTATCCTTAGGTTTGCAGTAGATCAAACTAGAAAAATAGTTCATGATCTAAAAGTTGTTTGATTAATGAAATAGTACATGATCTAAATAATTCCGATCACATGTCATCTAATGCAATTAGGTAATTATGTTTATACTCGATAAATGATTGCCCAGTATGAGAATAGATGATATATTTTCTAAATAGAATGTTTATTTATTAGATTGCTACTTTATCGTGAAAAAAATGAAAGTGTATGCATTTCCTCAACTGTGATGTTTGCATATCATATAGACTCGACAACTCTCGCTGACGGAGATTACCAGCTGATCCCGGAACCAGAAGAAGGAATTTCTGAAGACCCTGGGAACGTCACCAGAGATCTAACAGAAGCCCCGAACCCTGGTTTGGAAACTTTTAGTAGTGACATCTGTGACCCTAGCCCCACCAGCGAAGGCAAGCCCCGGACATAAACCGCTATTTTTTTACTACACTGCAATTTATATATTCGTGTATATCTACTTGTGCATTTAAGTTTCCAAGAATTGTATTGAAACCTTAGTTGCATATTCCTAGGAACCTATGTATTGAATACTAAAACCTGAGTCCGACTAGCTGCTAAGCTAATAAGACCGGTAGAAGTCGAGTGATGCCCTGTCACTCGCGAGCTTTATAGGAGTTGCAATATTTACATACCTGCAACCACTATAAGGATGACGGATGGGGTTATGATTATGATTCATGACCTTGGCAAAAACCCCGTCTGTGTTGATAAAAATTTGATAAGGTCGCAGTGTGTGGTAGCGGTGGTTAAGCTTTTGAAAGTACTAGCCACATGCCGTGAAATATGGTAAGCGGTAAGCCTAGTAACCGATCGGCCCGAGGAGTGGACATACCCCCCACCACTCATAATTTTGTTTTTCACACATGCACCAATGTGCGGGAGTATGTTCCGCAGCGGATGAGAGTACGACCTACAGTCACACACACTGTAGGGGTATGTTTCGCACAGTGGACAGGAGTACGGTCATGTAGTCGCGCTACAGGCTTGCGTCCTGCACATTGGATGTGCGTATGGTCCTACAGTCGCTTGTGGTGGCACTGATCCACGAGTCGGAATGAAAGGCAAACGGTTGCTTCGGAACAATCGTTGGATGTTCCAAGCGTGTGAGTTAGGTTTACCCTTGCAAGGTTTGAAATTCGATTCAGAATCGTTCGTTTCTCGCGGAGATTGAGACTGCTTAATCCCTTTGCCACATAGAGTAATAAGAGCAACCTTATGATGATCAAAGATGATGATTGTTAAAAATTTCTACCATGCTTGATTAGCTTTATTTGCTTACATAGAATGGATAACCAACTAGAACCTGAAAGTTAAAAGTTGAAATTAAGGATCTACTCTTTGTTGCTTTTTAGCTAAAACTATACCTAGAACCATTATAAGCCTTCATAGTCTAGTGTGACATTCAGGTACTTAGGATTAAAACACACTAGATTCTAATATGAGTTTGTGCATTTGATCTTTTGTATGTGTGTTAAAAACTTTAATGCAAAGGCAAAAGTGTCTTTTAGTAATTCTGGAAAATTTTGGTCTTTTGGTGCAAAATGTGTGATCATGGTAGGAAAAAAATCAAATATGTAAAGGGTTGTTTTGCAAGAAGCAAGTATTTACTTTTAAACCTCTGTGAGAAGTGAAACTACCCTAAGGATTCAAGTGGAGTGTAGATTTTAAATAGGATTTCTTCGAAGTTTAAAATTTTGCCAAGTTTCAAAATAGATTCAAATTCTTAACTCTTTTGAAACTGAACCTTAAAGCAAAGTTGTGGATATTGCTAAGCTCTACACTTTTACTTTTGGGCACATTTTCATTTGAGCTATGGTTTGAAAGTTAATTTGGCTTTATAGTAGAGTCCCCGCATTATTTGAAAAATTGCAGACAGGTCCCTGTGTTCAACCTCTAGCCCCTCCCCCTGCTCTCCCGCGCTCGTGACCCCGCCGCCTTCGCCGGCCATTTCCCAAGCCCCAGCTACCCCCATGCCGCTCCTCTCCGCGCCACATGCCCACCAGCGACCGCGCCAACCGCTTGCCCGGCCTCCGCTGGCTTCTCCCCGCCCCTCACCACGTCGCGCCGCCGCCGCCCGAGCCGCCACGCACGCCGCCTGCTTGCCCGCACCTGCTCTCGCTCGCCGTGTCTCCTCCTCGACTTGAAGCACATCCCTGAGCTCCCCACGGACTCACTCTTGCACTCACGCACGCCCATTCTGCTTCTCTTCCTTCTTTCGGAGCGCCACGCCTCGCCGGAGCTCCGCCGCAGCTCCTGCCCGCCGTCGTCAGCCGCCTCCCACCCGCGAGTCAACGCTCCAGTAGCACCACCGCAACCCACTGAAGCTCACAGACCCGTCCAATTTCATTTTCCCGCACTCGAGCAGCCCAAACCACATCGCCAGTGAGCTCGAGCTCCGCCGCCGCTCGGTCTCGCCGTCATCCCGCCGCTCCGCCGCCTCTCAGCCCCTGCCAAGCACACCACCAGCACCACATCATCGCGTGGAAGCTTTCTACCCACTTCCCCGCCGCCCTCCGGCACTTCGGCCACCGGAACGCCATCGTCGTCCCTCGGAGCCCCGCTGCCCGCCCCTGTTCACCGTCGACCCGCCGTTTCAGCCCCTCTCTTCCTCAACACCGGCCACCCCCGTGACCGCCGTGAGCTCCTGAACATTTTCCCCCAGTTTCCCCTCACCGCCGGTGAGCCCCCTCACCGGAATTCGATCGCCGTCGATCGGCTTCTCTGTTTAACCCGGCCAAGGACCCAATTGCAAGGATTCAAATCTTTCCAGGGGCCTTTCTGTGGAAAATCAATACCCCCCATTTCAAATCAGCCTACTTTGAAAATCCATAGGAATTTATAGAAAAATCCAAAAATTGTCAAACCAGTTTTGTTGTACTCCAGAAGTTTAGCTCTACAACCTTGGTTATTAGAGTCTTGTTTGAAACCAAATGCTTTTTCAGTTATTTCAAAGTTTAGCAAAAGGGTATCTTATGTGTAACTTTTGCATGCTAGCTCTATTTCTTGTGATTTTTGGTGTGTAGCCTATTTAGGGTATGAGTGAGCTTGTGTGCAAATTTCACTTGTAGTACTGAACCCTAACTTGAACTCATTTAAATTTATGCAAATCAAGTTTGAAATGGTTTAAATTTATTCAAGCATGTTACTAAGGTTTTCATGCTTAGATCTTTTTACCATATGATGTTCTGTAATTGAGTAGTTCATAGTAAATCTTTCAAGAATTTATGGCACTGTTTTGCCTAAGGTTTGAATTCAATTTTGAAATTTGAACTTAATTCAATTGCTTTAGTTTCTATCTTCAGAAATTTATGAAAAATTCATGGTAAGCTCATCTGCTAGAAGTAAGCTTAACCACAAAAATTCAAGGCCATAGCCTTTGTGGATTTTAAAATAAAAATCAAAATTTTAACCTAATTTAATTAATCCAATCAATTATGATAATTGAATTAAGATACAAATGGTAGGTTTGAATTTAAATTTCTTGTTTTATGAAGCTGTGTTTATCAATTTGTTAGATTGCAACTTTATCGTGAAGTAAAATTCTTAACTCAAAAACCACCTAATACAAATTATTGCATCTCATGTAGAGTCAGCGACACTTGACGACGGAGTCTACGAGTTAATTCAGGAGCCCAAGCAAGGGTTTTCTGAAGACCAGGTGAACGTCATCGAAGATTTAGCTGAAGCCCCAAACCAAGGTTCGGAAGTTATTGACATCCCTGACCCTAGTCCCGCTCAAGAAGGCAAGCCCCGATGCATAACCCAGTATTTTAAATTACTACACTTATACAGTTTTATACTTATATATCTATATTATGCATTAAGTCTAGGAGTTGAAATGGAACCCTAGATGCATGAATCCTAGGAACCTATATATTATGCCCGAGTCCTTATCGAATAGATGCTCTGCTAATAGGACCGGCAGAAGTTGAGTGATTTCCTGTCACTCGCGCGATATAGGAGTTGAATGTTTACTATTCTGCAATCACTATAAGGATGATGGATGGGGTCATGTGCAGTATCATGACTTGAAAGGTTACCCTGTCTGTGTTGATAAAAGTTGATAAGGTCGCAGTGTGTGGTAGCTGTGGTCAAGTGTTTGAAAGTACTAGCCACATGCCGCGAATTATGGTAAGCGGTAAGCCTAGTAACCGATCGGCCCGAGGAGTGGACATACCCCCTACCACTCATAAATTTGGTTTTTCGCACATGCACCGACATGCGGGAGTATGTTCCGCACAGCGGACAGGAGTACGATCATGTAGTCGCGCTACAGACATACGTCCTGCACATTTTTGTGCGTACGGTCCTACAGTCGCTTGTGGTGGCCCTAATCCACGAGTCGGAATGAAAGGAAAATGGTTGCTTCGAAACAATCATTGGATGTTCCAAGCGTGTGAGTTAGGTTTACCCTTGCAAGGTTATGAAACTCGATTCAGAATTGTCCGTTTCTCGCGGAGATTGAGACTGCTTGCTCCTTCTGCCACATAGAGTAAGAACAGTAACTATTGTGGGAATAATCTTGATGAATGCTAATCTCTACCTTGCTTGTCTAGTATAGATGCTTACCTAGAATGGTTAATGAAACTAGAATCTGAAAGCTAAAATATGAAAGTTAGATCATACTCTATGTTACTTTTCAGCAAAAAGAAAACCAGAACCCCTCAATCCTCCATGGTCTAGCTCTAGGTTAAGTCTTGCTGAGTATTAGCATACTCAGTCTAGCTAGTCTGTCTTTCAGGTATGGCCTGTGAGAACGAAACGGATAGTCCAGCCTGGCCATTCTCTGTTCTATTTGGCTGGTCCGTGGAATGGGATCCGTCCCCGGCTGGCAATGACCCTCCGGAATGACGCCATATTTCGGGCTGAGCATGGGGCCAACTTTCGTGATGTGTGTAGTCGCGTGTTAATTTCTTCCGCTGTGAGTCTGAACAAGCTTGCATAGCTTGTGGTTTTAAACAATATTTGTATAAGTTTACTTTAAGTTTGAAACAGATTGTAATAATATTTAATATTTCTATGAATTAAAAGTTGGTGAGCTGTGATGTAATTGTAAACTCGCCTTCGTGCGAGGTAAACCTACCTCGATCCTGTATAACCGTGGTTGAATTGGGCGGTGACCCGACAGACCAATGGGTTGTTCCGTTTGAAGTGCGTTGAGTTAGTATCGCCTGTATAGTGATGACTAACGTACTTGAGCTGGAATAATTCAAGCGGATTGGTTCTGCCACAGCTAGCTACATGGCTAAGTATACCATGAAACGGGTAAGTCTTGCTGAGTATTAGAATACTCAGACTTGCAAATTTAACTATGTTTCAGGTAATCCTCCTGAGGACTCTGCTCTGCCTGTGCTCTGGCTCTATACCCTTTCTGATGGTTGGTCCGTGGAATAGGATCCGTCCCCGGCTAACACAGGTCTTTCTGAGTGATGTTGAGCTTGGGCTTAGCTCAATATCCGTTTCGCGATGTCTGGTAGTGTCATGTTTTACATTCCGCTGCGGATACTCTAACTTTGAACAGTTTTGTATAAATTCATACTAGTTAGGTCTTGCTGCTATATATGTATGAATACTAATGTAATATTATGCCTGCGATGTAAAATTTTTGGTGATTGTATCTCTGAACTCGCCTTCGTGCGAGGTACCTTGTTTTGATCCTGAGTTAGGTGGTTTTATCGAGACTTTACCCGACAGACCACGGGGTTACACCATTTGAAGTGCAGTTGAGTCCTTACTGCCTTCAGAGAAAGGACCAGCGCACTTGAGCCGGTGTAATTCAGTTTGGTTCTGCCACATCTTCGAACAAGGTGTGCCAGTCAATTTGACCTATAAATTGACAAGAAAAAGAACAAGGAATTAGATTTGAGAGCTTATCAGCTAGGATTTCCGAATATCTCTCTCACAATGTAATCGGTAGGCTTTGCCGATTACACACAGCGTAATTGGCAGGCTATAGATCGATCGGCTAAATCTAGCCGATACGGAAAATGACAAATCGGTTCAGGCGACTGATTGCAAGCATGTAGCAATATAGATAGTATAAAGGAACTACTCCGACCTATCGGCCGGATTTCAACCGACGTAGAAAACGACAAATCGGCTCAGATAGCCGACTACAAGCTTGTAACGATATGAAAGCTACGAATGTGTAACTTAAATAAAGCTACTTGAAAGCACCTGAAAGAGATCCAAATCAGCTCTATAATATTTTAATAAAATTAAGAGATCTCGCAGCCGATTACATGTGTTTCAAGGCGGATAGATCTGATAAAAGCTAAAACAATAGGAAAAACCTATAATTCTAGCATATATTGATAAAATATGAACTAATCTAGATGAGACAACAGCGATACGCTAGAAAGTCAAAACCTAGATGTAATTCGATAACTTTGAACAAATCTAAACGAAGTAACAGCAATGCGCCAGTTAACTAAAGCTTAGATTTACTCGGTGAACGAAAACTTACCAGCAGATCAAGTAGCTCGAATGTAAGACGTCCTCGATCGACTCGAAAGAACTCGCGAAAATAGAAAATAGCGAAGTCTCCGACAAAGAAAGTAAATTGCGGAAGAATTGTAAAGCTTTATTTATTGGATGTGTACCCCCCTTCTCAGGTCTCGTACAACCTATATTTATACCCTAAACTAATGAGTCCTAGTCGATTACGGCACGCACATATCTTGAGCAAAAAGAAAGAGATTTTCTAAAAACAAAACAAATGATCATCGGAGAACCATGCCCATCGGCATCTTGAGCAAAGAGAAAGAGATTTTCTAAAAACAAAACAAACGGTCCCACGACTACGTCATCCTAATCCTAATCGCATCTGGAATATTCCCTCAGCATATCGGTATAGATATCATCGGCCGATCTCCAAACTGCATACACCAATACTTCCCAAATCGGAGCCCCATGCCCGTCGGCATCAATAAAACTAGCTCATTTCATCATCACGCCTGCTGGCTCCATTTTGCCGTTCATCTTAACACGTGTCAAAAAACGGCATCAACACATGCCCCCCAGTTTCGGAGTAATATATCTTTTACTTCAAAATTCATTCCGGTCATGATTGCCTTTCCTAAACCAACGCCTTGAATCGCGTTCAAACAAACCCTTGTTCCTGGTGCAAGCGGTGTGTCAAATTCCCATCGTGCCCTTCCAAGCAAACGGTATATATATATGGATCCCATTTCACAGCTCCATCTTCTTCTCCATCAGCATCTGTTCCACAGCTTTCCCTTTCTTTTCTCTTTCCAAGAACTCCGCCACTGTCAAGAACTCAGGCAAGGTACTCTTTTCAGGATTTCAAGAGCTCTCCTTCTTCAGCGCTCCGGGATCAGCTTTCCTCCATCAATGGCTTCCCTCTCTAAGATTCCCCAGGTTAGGCACCTCCTTCATTCGTTGTTTTCCGCCACTTTATTTCTGTACTCGTTTATGCCATCTCTCTTTTTCTTTCTTCAGAACCTTAGAAACGACATAGTCATCCCAATATCCGATCAGCCGAGCACGATTTGCCTAGGCCCTATGGGTGACCCAGATCTGACTGAATTTATCAATCTGGAAACAAATAGAATCCCTTTCAAAGCCACCAGAATGAACCTAGATTGGTCCCTGGCATTCAGATCTTGGCCAAATCCTACCCCTGGGTGGAGAAACGGGTTCCGCTGGATGTCTCATCAGCACCAAACCCATTGGGATACCTACGATATAGGTCAATGCATAACCTTATCGCTATCAGAGATGATCAGGAACGAGCCGATGTTGATATCGGCTTCATACTTTTGGTCAGACACCCTGAATGCATTCTTGTTTGGTCACAGGCTGATGAAACCAACCTTGCTAGATGTTATGATACTGACCGGCCTCAACATTTCTGCTTCTGACCGATCCAATGACCTTCTCTCCAAGACCGATCATAGGCTTGACACCAAAAACATTGGAGGTTAGAAAGGCTACATAGAAAAATACTCCAAATCTGGAACCATAGATACCAGAGAGCATGCCACCTTTTTGAATATGTTGCTTGACAAGTATATCTTTTGCGGCAAAACCGTCGGCCTGACATCAAACAACTTGAAGATGGCCGAATCACTTGCACTTGGCAACCATATTCCACTTGGAAAGCATCTCCTTGGTTCAGTGTATCACTTACTCCATCACGTATCGGTTAGACTTAGAGCCGATCAACCCATCAACAACCTCGGAGGACCTTGGTGGTTTATCCAATTGTGGCTAAACACTTACATGCATAAAGCCATGGGCCTAGACTTGAGGAAAATGTCCTTCCCATGGGAAAGCTATGCAGAGGGACAACCGATTCAGCTCCGCCAATGCACTTCCTTTAGAGAAGCTGAAATAATGATAACCAATGACACTTTCGGCGTAACTGATTTCTTCAGATGCTTCTACAATGGTTTTGCCGATGAGGCTATTATCTGGTTCACATACCACGACGATAATCATTTGAAAATCTAGTCAAATTTCAACTAGACAACTGGATTGGTGATGAGTACGCAACCAACAGTTTGCGAGAAGCCCTAGCTCCTAGAATCTTGCCTGCTAGCTTCACATCAGGTCGAGGCCTCCCCAGCTATGAATTTTACAATCCATCAGGAGTTGCACGGCAATTGGGATTTGGCCAAGTGCCGATTTATCCTTTCTTTGCCAACAAAATCCAAGCTAGAGACACTATCAAAAGTGGTTTAATCTACAATCGCTTGAAGGATCTAGAGCCTGATGTAAGCACCATTGATTTGAGCAACTGGCTGATCGCACCTATTACATCGGTTCCCTTTACGAAATGGTGGTCAGAGTGGCAAGATCACCTTTTATGTCTATCAGCCAGAATTTACTGCAAAAATCTCGACGCTGATTACAGAGAACCCGAAGATAAGGTGTGTACTTCTCCCAAATTTTTAGCAATCAACTCCATTATTTCCTTTAATTAATTTCCTAAAAACCATCATTGCAGGCTCCCAATATGTCTGCTCCGACGATGAGTAGGAGCGGCCGATCAATTGTATATGCCCCTCCATCGGAGAATCCCCTCATCGGCCATGGAGCTCCATCCCTAGAAGATATTATGGCAGGGCGAAAATGCAAGTCCAGCACCAAGGTTACCACTCGCAAGCTGTTAGACCCGGGGCCACGGGACTGGGTACATAACGTAGTTTAAGAGATTAAGTCCGTCTTATCTCTTATTTATCTCGTTTATCTCTTATTTATCTCATTTAAATAGGAGATAGAGCTAACCGATACAGAGGGAATCTACTCGAGATGTATTCTGGTACGATTCCTAAGCTGGTTTTGGTTAGTATCTTTGTAACCCTGACCTCTCGGATATATAAGGGAGCTCAGGGACCCCTCTCAAAGACGATCTCTAGGTCATTCTACACTAAAGGCAATACAAACCACCATACAGGATGTAGGGTGTTACGCATATGGCGGCCTGAACCTATCTAAGCTTCGAGTTCCTGATCTCGGCGTCTCCTCAACCAAAACTTACCACCTTGGGCATATCCCTCGGTGGGCAGCCGGTTAAACACCGACAGCTGGCGCGCCAGGTAGGGGAGCGCGTCGAAGATCCACCGGCGAGCTCGATGGCATCTTTCAAATTCATCAGGTCAGTTCCCTCCCAGGGGACGACATTCATTTTTGGCTCGTGGGTCTGCGTCGTAGACGGTGTGGGCAATTTATGGCGATTCCTCGTTGACATGAGGCCAAAGATCTCCGCTGCGGATTCTTGCAACGACCTCGACAAGTTCCTCGACGGGCTCGACAACTTGTCACTCCATGCTTCTGCAACAGGGATCGAGATGGAGCCTGCTCCAAGCTCGACTTCTTCCAGTGTTGCGGCAACTTCTCCTGGGTTGGACTCGTCCCAATCCAAGGATCTGCATAGCCGGTCCCAATTTGGTTTATGCAAACCGGCCACTGATCGTCAGGAGGCCAACGTCTCTGGGTTCCTCTCCACGCTAGAGAAGGACCTAGACTTTCTGCTCCAGGATGGCACGCCAGAAGCCACCGCGTGTCGGGGGGCTTCGAGTTGTTCTGGCACCAGCAATCTGGTGATCACCTCTTTGCTGGAGGGGCACATCGTGCATTGGAAGGGCATGGTGCTCTCCGATCTACTCGAGGCAGAGGGTCGACTTGTGGCCCACCTCAAGCCCTTGCCCTTTCAAGAGGGCAGGCCATTGGCTACCGCGGCGGAGGGGTCAACTGAACTAGTCGATGAAAGCTCTCACGAGCTTTCCTCCCACCAGGTGCTAATGGCGGAAGAAGGCAAGGACAATGGGGATCTTCCCATCGTCAACTTCGAAGAGGTCTCCGAAGATGAGATCACGGCCAACGCCGGCGACGAGAATGACGCCGATCGTGAGGCGCGGCGGGCCAGGAACAGGGCCCGCACAATTCGGCGGAGGAGAGCCAACGAGCGTAGGCGATCTATGAACCGCGAGCTTGACCCCGAGTTCGCCGCCATAAGCGAACGGGGTTTCAGGACTCCGGTGGCCAACATCGCCAGGGTGATGGCCATCCTCGAGCTCAGTCATGACCCAGAAGTGCGTCAAGTGCTCCTTTATGCGCAGAGGGCTTGGATCCAGCTGGATCAGCACAACCCGGCGTCCACAATCAGGGAGGAGCGCATGGACGAGAGTCGTAGTCAGGCTCACAGCCGAACGGCTGGCGACCGTCCTCGACACCAGCTCAGCAACGACAACGCTCGCGGAAGCCAGGCCCCTGGCGGGAGGCAGCAGCCATCACCAGGGGGTCATCCGTGGCAGGCCAATCATCGACTTCCTCCAGAGGACCTGCGCCAACACATCAATGAAGGTCGCGACGCGTGGACCGTGATCTCCTCCAGGCGCAAGGTCCGCGAAGAAGTCGAAACTGAAGGTACTGACTGTAGCGACCGATTCCCTGCTTTTTCTGCTCGTTTCAGCAGCTACAAGTATCCAGAGGGCTTCAAACCGATCGGCATTACCAAGTACGACGGCAAGCAAGCTCCTCAGCAGTGACTCCGTTGCCACTCCACGGCCATTGAGGTCGCAGGGGGTTCAAATATTACCAAAGTCATCTACTTCCCGATGGCTTTGGACCCTGCGCCGCTCACTTGGTTGGAGAGCCTCAGCAACAACTCGATCGACTCCTGGGAGCGCCTCAAGAGGGTCTTCATCGACAACTTCCAGGGAGCGATTGCTCGTGCAGGTACTCGTCATGATCTTGCTCAGTGTAAGCAGGAATGTAACAAGCTTCTGCGGTCCTACACACGTCGCTTTTTCGACGTCCGCGCCACCATCGCGAACATCTCGGAGGACGACATCATCGATTGTTTCTACAAGGCACCACCGACCCGGGCATCTACAGAGATTTCGGGCGGAACAGGCCAAAGACTGTTGCGAGCCTTCGTGATATGATGCATGATTGGTCCGAATAGGAGGAGAAGATGCGGGAGCGGTTCCCGCGGCATCAGGATAGCAATATGTGGCGCCCAAACGACAACCGCAACGACAAAGGCCAGCGGGACTTTTCGGGTCCACCCCGGAAACGAAAGCTAGATGATGTCATCGTGGCTATCGATCGTCCTTCGCAGGGCAAGAAATCGACGATGCAGGAGGAGTTTGAGAAGCTCCTGCAGAAGAAGTGCCCGTGGCAACCAAGTGCCAATCATGCCGCCATAGACTGCTACCATCTTCGGAGGACGTTCAGCAACTCCGATGGTGGCAAGAAGAGCAAGAAGCCTGCGGACAAAGATCCCAAGGATGACGATCAAGAGGATCACGGACGCAACCCGAAGTTTCAAGACGCCTCGAAGGTTATCAATGTCATCTTCGGGGGAGATGAGGATTTTGGTTCCAGGCGGGAACAGAAGTTGCTTCTCCGGGAGATTTTGTCCATTCAGCCGGCGGTACCACGACCACTCCGTTGGTCGGAGGTCCCCATCTCGTTCTCTAGCGACGACCAGTGGACGAGCTTTTTGAAGCCTGGTAAGTTCCCTTTGGTCCTGGATCCTGTGGTGGCGGCAGTCAAGCTCACCAAGGTCCTCATCAATGGCGGGAGCGGGCTCAATCTCATTTTCGTCAACACTCTGAAGAAAATGGGCCTGGACTTCAAGGACATGCTGGTTCCCAGCAAGTCCCCCTTTTACAGCATTGTCCCAGGTAACGCGGCACACCTGCTTGGTACGGTGGTCCTCCCAGTCACTTTCGGCACACGGGAGAACTATCGTACTGAATTCATCAAGTTCGAATTGGCTAACTTCGAATCTTCTTACCATGCAATATTGGGTCGCCCGGCACTCGCCAAGTTTATGGCAGTGCCGCATTACGTCTATCTGCTTCTTAAGATGCCAGGACTCAGTGGAGTACTCACCCTCCGTGGTGACTTGAAGAAGTCATATGACTGCAATCAGGAGGCGATCCAGTACGCTTCGACTACTCGTGTGCCAGATGATTCGGGAGAAGTACTCGCGGCCGCGCAGCAGCTTTCCTAGTCCGGGCTGGAGATTCCCTCCAAGAAGGCCAGCAAGTCGAGCATCCAGTCGGCTGATGACGTGGCCCTCAAGACGATCCAGCTTCAGGAGGGAGATCCATCTAAGACCACCGTCATCGGCGCGGGCTTAGGTGACAAATAGGAATTCGCCCTCGTCAGCTTCCTTCGGGCTAACCGAGATATATTCACGTGGAAACCAGTGGATATGCCAGGGGTGCCCAGGGAGTTGATCGAGCATGCTTTGAATGTACACCCGAAGGCTACGCCCAAAAAGCAACGCCTGCGAAGGTTTGCCCGCGATAAGCATGAGGCCATCAAACAGGAGATTGCTAAACTCCTCGCAGTTGGGTTCATTAAAGAAGTAATCCATCCAGAGTGGGTAGCAAATCCCGTTCTTGTAAAGAAAAAGAACAATGAATGTTGAATGTGTGTCAACTACACTGATCTCAACAAGCACTGCCTAAAGGACCATTTTGGGCTACCACGCATTGACCAAGTTGTCGATTCGACGGCTGGTTGTGTCCTTCTCTATTTTCTTGATTGTTACTCAGGTTATCATCAGATCACACTCAAGGAGGAGGACCAAATCAAGACTGCATTCATCACCCTGTACGGGACTTATGCCTACAAAACCATGTCCTTCGGGTTGAAAAATGCAGGAGCAACCTACCAACGTGCGATCCAGATGTGTTTCGCGGATCAGCTACACCGAAATGTGGAAGCTTATGTGGATGACGTGGTCATCAAGACCAGGGAGTCCAGCGACTTGATTGCAGATTTGGAAGAAACATTTAGCAGTCTGCGCAGATTTCGGTGGAAACTCAATCCTACCAAGTGCGTTTTTGGAGTACCTTCAGGGAAATTGCTCGGGTTCATCGTTAGCAACCGGGGCATCGAAGCCAACCCTGTAAAGATTACGGCCATCACTGATATGGAGGCTCCGGCCACAATCAAGGATGTGCAGAAGTTAACAGGTTGTATGGCGGCCCTGAACAGGTTCATCTCCCGACTCGGGGAGAGAGGACTGCCCTTCTTCAAACTCCTGAAACGCCAAGATAAGTTCCAATGGTCGGAGGAGGCTGAGCGGGCCCTGCAGGATCTGAAACATCATCTTCAGTCACCTCCGATCCTTACAGCACCGTTGCCAGGGGAGGATCTACTACTTTACATCGCGGCAACAACTCATGCTATCAGCAGTGCTATTGTAGTCGAGCGAGGCGAGGAAGGCCATGCGTTCGGCGTGCAGAGGCCTGTCTACTTCGTCAGCGAGGTCCTCTCCGAATCCAAGGTACGGTACCCAGCTTTCAAAAGCTTTTATATGCAATCATAATCACATCAAGAAAGCTACGCCATTACTTCGACGAGTACAAGTTCACTGTGATCACGGACTTCCCGTTGGCGGATATTCTCCATAATCAAGATGCCACGGGGCGCATATCCAAATGGGCAGTGGAATTGGGGGCTTTGTCAATCGACTTGAAGCCACGCACTGTAATCAAGTCACAGGCTCTAGTCGACTTCATGGCTGAATGGAGGCAGAATCAAGTCCCAACTCCAGTAGACAAGCCAGAGCACTGGACCATGTACTCTGATGGGTCCCTCAAGCTCGACGGCGGCGGTGCTGGTGTTTTGCTTATTTCTCCACGAGGTGAACAATTGAAATACATCCTTCAGATCCTGTGGGCGGTATCCAACAATGAAGCCGAGTATGAAGCCTTGCTTCATGGGTTTCGTTTGGCAATATCACTAGGGATCAAGCGACTACTTGTGTATGGAGATTCTCTTCTTGTCGTTCAACAAGTCAACAAAGAATGGGACTGCAACAAGGAGACGATGGACGCTTATGTGCAGGAAGTGCGCAAGTTGGAAAGCAAATTTTCAGGCTTGGAGGTTCACCATGTGTTGCGGGAGCACAATGTTGGCGCGGATATCCGGTCCAAAATGAGGTCGACACGTGCTCAGGTCCCACCGGGAGTTTTCATCCAAGAGCTCAAGCAGCCATCCATCAAGTCTTCTCCGCAGGTAACCATCGACGCGATACCCCAACAACCCGATCGAGAGGTTATGGTGCTGGGGGAGGACTGGCGAGAGGCTTTTATTGACTTCATCCACGATCAATGTCTACCAGCAGGAATTGACGCCAGGAGCGCGGAGGCGGCACGCGTCCTGCGCAGAAGCAAGGGTTTTGTCCTGGCCGACGGCAAGCTCTACCGGTGCGGCGCTCGGTCAGGAGTTCTCATGAAGTGCGTCACAACGGAGGATGGCTATGACATATTGCGGGAGATCCACGAGGGTGTCTGCGGAAACCATGCGGCGTCAAGAACGCTGGTGGGGAAGGCATATAGGGCCGGTTTCTGGTGGCACACCGCAGTGACCGATGCAGAGGATCTTGTGCGCAGATGCCAAAATTGCCTATTCTTCGGCAAACAGACCCATGTTCCAGCCCACAGCCTCATCACCATACCGCCATCCTAGCCTTTTGCTTTTTGGAGCCTCGATATGATTGGGCCCTTCACAACAGCGCCAGGGGGTTTCACCCATGTTCTGGTGGCTATCGACAAGTTTACCAAGTGGATTGAGTACAAGCCGATAGCCAAGCTCACGCCAGATCGGGTCGTCGACTTCATTTCAGATATTTTGCACCGTTTCGGCTTCCCCAACACCATCATCATGGACTTGGGATCCAATTTCACGGCCAACCAGTTCTGGGAGTTCTGCGAGAATGCTTGCATCGAAGTTAAATATGTCTCGGTCGCACACCCAAGGGCCAATGGACAAGTAGAAAGGGCGAACGGCTTGATAATCGACGGCCTCAAGAAAAGACTTTATGATGAAAACAACAAGAAGGGAGGCAAATGGGTGCATGAGCTGCCACATGTCGTCTGGGGGCTTCGGACTCAGCCGTCCAAAGCCACAGGACAAACGCCTTTCTTCCTCGTATACGGATCCGAAGCTATTTTACCAGTCGATATCATGTGGAAGTCTCCAAGGGTCGAAATGTACAACGAAGGGGAGGCAAACGAGGCGAGGAAGTTAGAGCTTGACTCCATTGAAGAGGCTCGCTGCACCGCTCTTGTTCAGTCAGCCCGTTACCTGCAAGGGATCCGGCGATATCATAATCGCAATGTAAAGGAGCGGTCATTCAGTATCAGTGACCTGGTCTTGCGTCACATTCAGGACGAATCAGGCCTACACAAGCTCAACTCAAGGTGGGAGGGCCCGTTCGTCGTTAAACAAGTCACAAGACCAGGGTCGTATCGACTACAATATCCCGAAGGCCAAGACGTCCCGAACTCTTAGAACATCCAGAACCTGCGCAAGTTCTACCCTTAAGAAGATGCCCGGTGATAGTTGAATCCCCGGGGGGCCTGGAAGACTTCTTTCCCCCGAATCAATTTGGAGGCTACGTGCCACGGGATTCGGGTGGTACATCCCTTTACAAACACAAGGAGGCTACTGTCATGAGCAGTGCTTATATAAATCGACTTCTCATCGTGAATGTTACGGAGGCTATGGCCACGTTCATATTCCCTCGACTCCATGTCTTGACGGAGGCCTCGGCTCCGCTCTTACTCTCCACGACCCGATATCCGCCGCGATCTTAGATGGTCCCTCGCCATCGCATCTAATCCAATAAAATCGATCCGTTCGACTGGTTCACACCTAGTATGTTGGAAAGGCTCGCATGAAGAGCTACCTCGACTACATCCTGAGTGGTTGCACTCAGAACAGTCTCGTTTCTGCCAAAAGCATGGCAGACCCGCGGCAACGCCCGCACCTGCTCCTAACAAGCTCGATCCGTCCGTCCGGGTCCTACCTAGCTTACGGAGCACACTCACAGCAGGAGCAATTTTCGACTACGCTCAGAGTTGTCGCACTCGGGGTAGTCTTGTTTTTCTGCCCTACGCATGGCAATTCCGCGACGATGCTCGCATTCTTTCCTAACAAGTTTAGACCTGCTCGATCGAGTTGTGGCTAATATGTTAGACGAATATTATCTACCCTTCGGGTTGTTGCACCCAGGGAAGCGTCTACTACTTGAGTCTTGTAAGCCTGGATCCCAATTCAGCTAAGGCACTCAAACAAGTAGAGATATCAAATGCAGTATTTACATAAGGGAATGATTACTTGTCTTTCACACCCTAATCTTGCAGTACACTGTGTACAATTTGTTCTGCTACAGGTTGGGTCTCTCGCAGGTACTCGTCGAATCGTTCATCTGTGCAGTCTGCTGCCATTCCCTGCGCAAATATGTCTAGCTGCGCGTTTGGCAAGAAGGATTTCACATACGCGAGGGTGTTGCTAACGCATGCGACCAGAGCCTCAGATAGGAACTTGAGCACTTTCTTCGGGGTTTCACGGAGTTGCTCCAGCAGGGGCCGCGGGCTCGCTTCGCCTTCTTCTGGGGGATTCACCATGTCCACCAGCTCCTGGGCGGCCCCCCTGAGGTCTTCCAGCTCCTTCCGCTGCTGCTCGTCCTTCTCGCCCAGCGTTTTGATTTGCTGCAGGCAGTTGACGAACTGTCGTTCAGTATCGCTGATCACCTTCTGCAGCCTTTCGACATTATCTGTATGGCGATACAGCATATTCTTCACGTCAGTAAGCAGCTCCTCTTTGTATTTTATTATTTTCCTAAGCTCTGCGGCAAAGATATTTCAGCAACCAAGGGAAATTACTAAGGAAAAGCACTTGAGGGAAGCGAGGGCCTACCTTGGTGCGATTTTCTCTCTTCCTTGAGCTGCTCCTGGTACTCCGCTTGTTGCTCCTTGAGCTATTTTCGGAGCTCGGAGTTGGCCTTCTCGAGGTTTTTCAGGTCATTCTTGAGTAGCCAAGCCTCTCGAGTTCTTTCCTGCTTCAGTATGTCAAGCTCCCGCTGCAGATAGCGATTTTTTGTCTTTTCGTCGGAGATGCGCTTGTCCAGGGCAGCTAACTCTTGCGCACCACTCACAACCGCGCCAAGATTCTCCGATTTTTTCTGGGATTTAGTGATTACATGCTGCGCAAGAGGCGGAGATTGGGTCAAAATAGCTCATCAATATGCAAAACCGAAACATTACTCAAGTCCTACCATGGAGAAATCGTACAACTCCTTCAAGGTGCTCTTGAAGGTCTTTAATTTTCGGCTATCAGCAGGGGGTCGTCCACCAGGTCGGTGTTGATGACGTTCTCGTACCCCGGTCCGGCCTTTAGTATCTCACGGGGCTCCCTCGAGGACCCCGCGATGTCTTCGGGCGGTGGTTGCCGGACACCTGCAAGTACAAATGTTGTCAATATATTGCGCTCAGATCCCGGCAGCTAGCCGCGGGCGGATAAACGCTTACCTGTGCCATCAGTAGGAGCGGCATCACGGGCTTCGACTTGTTCCCCGCCACCAGCTTCGGCTTCGTCTTGTCGGAGCTCGGGAGGCGGCAAGTCGGGGAGCGTCGCATCTGCTTCAGGGGCCAGCTCCGTGGGTGCTGGTTCTCCAGGCGCCGACGGCTCGGAGGCTGCAGCGGCTGGGGCTGGTTCCGCGCCGGAAGGTTCAGTTCAGGTTGATGACTCTGGGGCTGCGGTAGCCGTGCTCGGATCCAGCTGAAGCTGCACCACGCTTGCAACCCTGATGATGCTGAAGTCATTATTACACAAGCCGAAAAGGGCAAGATATTTATGTGACCAGAGGTAAACTCACA